>NW_017566847.1:463112-527179 GCF_001661335.1 Babjeviella inositovora NRRL Y-12698 | reverse complement strand
ATATGACCTTGACAGATCGATCTACTACCGTACGTACTTGGAATCAGTTTTGAAGGCAATTCATTTCGATAATGTGAATGTCATGGGTGCCTTTGTCTGGAGTTATGCCGATACCTGGGAGTTTGGCGACTACAGCCAACAATATGGGTTGCAGGTTGTGAACAGAACGACCCAGGAGAGACACTACAAGAAGAGTTTCTTTGACGTCGTTGAGTATTATAACCAAAGATCCGGTAATTCTTGTTGAGCAAGGTTGGACTTACTCTCTTAATTTTAAGATAATATTCCTAACCTTTACCTTTTTTATTATATTTTGATAGAGTTGAATCTGTAGAGCGCGGGCGTGAATCTAGTAATGTTGATTCATCCCAAAGGATACCTTTCGTGAATATTATTCCTCACACATACAGTCCAGGCTTTCATTCAAACCTCAGAAATCGTCTACCAGAAGTGCTGATTGCTTTTTGGGCAGGTCCTGGGGATCGCTATCTCCGTAGATATTTCTGAGGACGCGGAGATTCATCTGCGTTGATCAGCTTCTCTTACATAGTAAACCTCCTGAAAACACTATCAGTTCTACCCTTTGGAAGACTGGGGATATTCATTGTGTAAACATTTTAAGCTTTAACAGACCTTTTTATCTCAAAATTTTATCATTTATTTCTCGCCCCAGCCATGGATCCGTTAATATTCATGGTACAGTGTCTCGTGCTGCATGGTAAATCAACGCCAGGGTGCAGGTCAGCGCGAATTCATGGCGGAATTTATTTTTGTTTAGACAATTAACATCAAAACCAAACAAACGTTTGAACGCCCCTTTGTCTGTCACACAAATCCTAATATTGAAAGCTCCGAAGCCAAAAGGACGAAAAATGGCCCCAAATACTCCCAGTGATCAATTGGTGAAACCAAAGAAGCTAGACTTGCTGGCTACGATCCCCAGACCGAACCCGTCCTTGTCCCTCTGGTCCAGGGCTGCTCAGAATTCGTCAACTTCCCTCGACCCTGTTTCGTCTCTGAGTGCCAGTATTAGCAGCTGGATGAGCTCGTTGAGATCCAAGGCCCAGCAAGCGTTGAAAGAGACCCAAGAGGAAGACTCCCGGTTCTTCCTGCAATTGGAGATCGAGCGGAAGGTGCAACATGACAGCGCCAGGATCGACGAGCAGAATTTGGACATGTTGCATATTTATTTGGAGAATCAAAAACAGAAGGCTGTCCTTCTTCAACAAAGCGTGTCTGTGGACAGCGAGGATCAAGAAGTCGCGCTGGCTTCTGACACCAAGGCATACCTGAGTGAAAACGACCTTCAGGAATATTTGGCAGAAGAAGATGACTTATTCGAGGACGAAGAAGCGCTTCTAAATGAGGAGTACGAGGAAAGATCTACCCAATGGAACAACCAGGCGCCTCCTGATCAGGTGTTTGAAATTGGCTCTGAGTCGGAAGACGAACCCCCGGCTTCCCAGACTCGTATATCGTACCCAGTGTCGCAGCTTGATACGTTAGCGTACAGTGCCATTCAGTCATACAGCGCAGCACAACAAATCCTAGCACCGTCAGAATTGGATGATGTCTCTGATGAGTTTGAGGGCGACGATTACGACGTCGACGCCGAAGATATCGACCAGCATAGCGATATGGATGAAGAAATAGACGGGTACGATGAGGCTTACCCAGAGGGTGAGCTCATTGACGTAAATTCAGATGCTGAGGATGAGCCCCCTTCCGAGAACGTTTACCTCTCCCAAAGCGAGACGCATCCCGCTCAGAGATATCCCTCCCTCCATCACAACGAAAGCATCGAACCCTCCGATGGAACAGGATGGGATGGAGTTCCTAGTGAAGATGCTGGCTCTAGTGAAGTTTCACAAGACGAAGCTCAGTCTCAGCAGTCATCCTCGTTGATTAATTCTGTACGCCCCAGGCTAAGCGACTACTACCCCGGTTACAACCATCCACATCAGTACAACCAGGACGTGAGCGACTCGGATGTTGGGGAAGATGAGGCCGCTGAAGAGTTTGATCCAGAGATACTAGGCTCCGAAGTGGATGATGAAAGCCAGTTTTCTCCAGAAGTACGGCATCTCCAAGACGCTCCTCTTTCTGATGGGTATCAGTCTCCTAGCAGCGATGAGGTGGAGTTCCTTGAGGCTGCCAGTGAGAGTGAAGATGCCAGTAGGGTGGAAGTGGACAGTGCTGAGTCCATCGACGAGAATGAATCGGAAGATGTTATTATGGAGGAAGACGCTAATGTTGACCCGTTTTTTGTCCAGCTTGCTCACCACGCCCTGGAACTTGCTCATACCGTTTCACAGGCGGTCAGTGGCATCATCCATAGCTCTGATGGCACCGAAGCAAGAGTAGCCGGTTCAGCTGGAGGTGCAATTGAAGTTCACGCCGAAGCTGCCGTTCCAGCTGAGTCTACGACCACGGCCCAGATAGAGCTCTCCGCTGAACCATTCCCTCTATCTAGTGTCATCGATGCTTCTGATGTAGAAGCCACAAATGAGACCGTGGGGTTTCCACAGACCCTGGATAATGTCTCCGTCTCTTCATGGGAATCATTTGAAGGAATTCCAAAGTTCTCCACCGAAGTCCGTGATAATGATACGTCGGATGTGGATATCAACGGTTCATTCGACAACGAACGCTTTTCGACCCCAGACACCCAGTTACCTCAGATAGGTGTTGAGAATGCCACTGTTTACTACGATGCCAGCTTGGACAGTACTATGTTCCATGAAGTTGACAATTATGTTCTTGGAGATGGGGATGTTAATGGGAACAAGACTGGAACCGGTGACTTTGGGATTGATATGTTGGAGACTAGTGTGGCGGACCGGGATGACGAGGAGGCCGCTGCTGATACCCGTGCGGAACACATTGCCGGGAACATTTCAGTGGGAGATGGTCTAGTAGAACTAACCGAGCAATGGTTTGAGGTTGGGCCTGTACGGGGTGATTCTCCGACAACCGATTATGCCTCCTCTGGGCCAGTGGCTAGCGCAGGTGTGATTCCTGGCGCTTCACCTATCTTGAACGAGCCTGTATCTGACGACGGGGGTAATCGATCGGACCAAGACCAAGGAAATTATCTGCCCGAGTCCACCCCCTTTGAAGACCACACGGCGTCCGAGTTTTTGTCTCACTCCGTTGGCCTTGAGGTCAGGGTTATACCGGCGGATGGTGTATTGATAGAGCGTGACCAGAGCGAGTTGGCGTCTGTCGTAGATGACACAGTTTACGTGGATGCAGATTCAGGAACTATCCGCGATATCGAGAGAGACGATACCCTACTGAGAACATCAAGACATGATTCTACTTCATCAGCTTCTCCGGAAATCGTCGAAGCTATACGTAATAACCTCGACACCCAAATTTTACAGCAGATTATATCTGACAACGTTCACAGCGTTGAGCAACAACGGTCTACCGAAATGGCCAATACATCGGAAGAGGTTGAGATTGCGGAAAATGAAACCGAAACAGAGGTTGAGGTGACTGACGTTATTGGGGGCCCAGCTGTGGTCAAAGTTGAGATAGAAAGGCGTGACGCTGGCAATGAGGTTTTTCATGACCCCATGGTGGATTTTGAAGCTGACGAAGAAAAGGTTGCAACCCCGGAGTCTTTTGCGGTGTCTGAAGTCACCCAAGACGTTGGTTCTCTGTCAGCCAACGAGACAATATTTTACGAGCCTGAAAATGTCAACAAAACGGCTTCCCATGAACCTCAAACAATCAATGAAACGGCTTTCTACGACCCTCAAACAATCAATGAAACGACTTTCTACGACCCACAAACAATCAATGAAACGGCTTTCTACGATCCTCAGTCAGCCAATGAAACGGTTTTCTATGGCCCGAACAATCCCCTGTCGGTGGATGCTACCGAGGCTGATGAGACCAAATTTATTGATGTTCTAGACTCAAATGAAATATCTGCATCCATTTCTGCTGCCCTTACGGACTTTTCGATGCCAGAAACTATTCCTGAGCCTGGAAGTGCTACCGCCGAAGTGTATGGCGACGTTTTAAATGTTGACGTCACGAAGATAGACAGTCCGGAACCCACCTCTACGGATATCGCCCCGATTCTCGCCAGAGATCCGACTTCATCCGGGGAACTCTCAGTTGGGATTGTGGCTGGGGAGATGGATGCTGACACTACCCAAGTCATTGAAGTGAGCGCTAGAACTAACGTTGTTGATGACTATGAGTCTCTTGCCATAGGAGCCTCTGAGGATTCGCTGCCAGGTCACATTGATTCCGATGAAACTCAGTTCTTTGAACCTCAAGTTGATATGGAAGTTATTGGCCCGGAACTGGGTGTCAGCAAAGAGACCACAGACGTTACTGTTGCTTTTGGCGATCAAGTAGACGAAACACACTACTTTGATGCTGATGTGACCGAGGAGTCTAGCGTGGTGAGTGGAAATGTTTTCAATCCGGATGGCTCAGCGGGTCCTGGTGACAAGACCGGTGGCCAGGAAGTGGTCGTGGCTGATACCATGGTTGGTGAGGAAACAGTGTTCCACGAACTGATGGGTGAGCAAACGGTATTCCATGAGCTGATTGAGGAGTATAATGGAGGCGAACCGATTGATGAGAAAATTGATAATGGCTCAGAAGGTCGCAACTTTCCTTTCCCAATAGAAACTGCGGAATCTGACACTATTGCTGATATCCCACCTTTGAACGATCCAGCTTTAAAAGACTTTCAAGCCCAAGGGGGGGCTGGAAACCACTCCGTTCATGAGCAAACCACTGTGAATGAACTCTTTCTGGATGACAATCGTGAACTTTCCGCAGCTAACCGTTCCGCGGGGCTCTCTCGGAATGAAATCTTCCTGAAAATTGCCCCCCATCTCCGTAAGGGTCGTGGAAAGACCGTGGCTGCTTGGACTACGGAGGACTCTTTCAATGCCAAAATAGAAGCCCCTTCGACTGGCGATGGACTGGCTGAGGGCTATACACCCGCTCAAGATGTCTTGGTTACGGATACCACACATCCCGGGGATTCATTGGATGTGAGCCTTCTACTAGCTGACGAAAAATTTCAACTCCCGGCGCCCGAGACGACTGTCGAAAAGGAGAACGAGAGTGTCTTACCGGATGCTGAGCCCCCAGTTAGCATCAAGTACACTCAAAACACACTCCTTGCTCCAGAGGATGCGAAACTAGAGCTTCCTAAAAGAGGGTCCCGCAAGCGTTCGGTGTCCCCCGCCAAGTCTCGCTCTGTGTCTTCTCCCAAGGCCAGGTCCTCGTCACGTTCAAAGTCTGGGACCAGAACATTTGACGGCATCACTCTCCCAGACAATGCGTCGACAGAGCTCGGTCCACCTGCAAACCGGACCCGAAACATTGAATGGAGAGCGATTTCCGACGGGTTTAGCGAGTTGCCAAGTTCTGAGGCGATGACGGACATCACTCAGGTCTCCACTGACGTTCAGGATCCTGATTATACCCGAAGTGTGAACAACACTGCGTTGGAGTTCGAACCGGCGCCTAGAGAGGAGGTTTCCACACGGAAGCTCCTTCCTAGTTCTGAACCCCCTGAAGATTCTGACATTGGGGCTGCGGGTGAAACGACTACCCAGGAACCCAAAGAAGAGGAAAATTCTAAGAATATCAAGGCGGAAGAGAATTCAAAGGAACTGGAGACCCCGGCCGCTGCTGTAAAGCCTGAAATTGGAAACTCCGCAACTAGACTTGAAGCCGAGGTCACAGAAGGTAAGCCGACTGTTTCTCCGAAGAGACGTGGACGTCCTCCGAAGGTGCGTGCTAATAATTCTGCCGTCACCAGCGCAGCAGTACAGGTTGAGCCCAAGCAAAGAGAGGTGACGTCAGTACAAGCGGCCGGGTCCGAGGTATTGTCACCAACCTTCGAACTTTGGACCACCCCAGGTCTGAACGTGGTATCTGAAGCGCGTGTGCGTACGCCTGTTTCTGCCTTTGCGGCTATTAACTCGCTCTTGCCAACGTTCGATCCAACTGTCCAAGGGGATATCCAAGAACTTAGGATGGCGGCTGGGTCACCTAACCTAGTGCAAGAGAAATTTGAAGAGGAGGTCTCGAGGAGCGAGTCTGCCAAGCTTGAGAAAAAAAGACCGGATCGCAAGTCTAAACGCGTGGCTGAGGCTTCTCCAGGTAAGCGTGGACGTGATTTGGATGCGCCGATTGAAGAAGGGCCTGTAAGGAAGCGGGCCTCTAGGAGGCGTATGACTGCGCGTGATACCGAAGAGCAGGAGACGAGCATACCAGCAGAGGCCGAAGTGCTTGAAAATTCGGTTGGTACCAGCAACACTGCCAAATTAACTAAGGAGACGTTTATCACGGATACCTCCAATGAAGCTAAACTAGTAGCCTTGGAGACCGAAAGAGATGTTGCTTCTGAGACTGGGGCAAAACGCCAAAAGGCTGCTAGAAGGAGAGGTGGGAAAACGGCTCCGGTTGAGGCTACCCCAGAGGTTGCCGAGACTGAAGCTCTAGAAGTGGTACCAAAATCCGCAAGGAAGAGGCTGAGCTCTAAGCTAGGCTCTAAGAGTTCCGTCGCACGTGACGGTGTGAGCAAAGCAAAGCCTAAGAGAAAAAGAAAGAGGAACACCTAAGAGGTGTCAGGGTGTTAACCGTATATAAGAGCAACTTGTATATATAAGGTGTGATAACTAGCGTAGGATTTGTAATGACCCAAGGTGGAAGTGACGTTACAGTATTGTATGCGTGCTTGTCTTCTCGGGTATTAGACAAGAGATTTAATAGGAATCGAAGACGGATACTAGAGATAGGGATAAATTGGGTCACTTCGAGCCATGCATTACATACACGCCGGTAGGTTTAATATATACGGAAAAGTCCATTATTGGCCAACCTCTACAAAGTAAAGACATAGGATCAATGACAACATTTCTCAGCTCGAACAATCCTAAAAAGCGAAGAATGCAAATGCTAGGCGACAAACTTCAGGAAGTTCTCGAAGCAGCCGAACCAGACAATGGCCACTATCACGGATCGGGTAATGGAGACACCCAAGCCACGGTACATTCTACGTGTGGGGATAGACAATTTACGCTCAGGGAACGACAAAGGCTCAAGTCCAGAGCGCTTCCTCAAGATGTTGGTCATAATATCCCGCTGCAACAAAGATTTCGTTGTGTCTATCGGAAAAACAGTGCACCAACTGAGAATCCCCGACAGTGATCCCGCTAGGGCGACAGTCACAGGACCGATCGGGATGGGGGTTCCGCTCAACTTTCCGTTGTCATCCGCTAGGGATCCAAGCACAAGCTTCGTGGTTTCATACGCGGCGTAGTAGAAGCCGGTACCGATGGAGTCGCGCAAGCAGTGGAGGCCCAAGCCAGTATAGAGGCCTCTGACGCCGCGGTGCTCTATGATAATGCGGCAGATGCCTACAAAGGATGTGGGGGTGGCCTTGATGGGCATTGTGGCGTCCTTGTACTGGACCAACTTGGATATCTGAGAGAAAACCTTGGTGAACTCGAAGGGACATGCAAAGAGCGAGATACAGGCCCCAGAAACCATGCCTGAGAGGAATGATATTGGTGCGTTGTTCACTGCTAGCGCGAGATTGTTCTTCCATTGTGGTGCTGTGCCGCTGACCTGGAGCGGATAGTAGAGAAACCCCTGGAGCTCGGCTGCCACCGGCTTGGCCGCGGTGTAGATCAGGACTGAGATAGTTTTGGTGATGGACACAGATATAAGTGGAGCGGTTATACCCCGGAAAAGTCCCCTCACGCCCTCGTGGCGTACGGTCTGCTTCCCGCACTCCCACGCGCTAGGGAATTTGTGGGTCTGAAGCCGGGTTTTTACCGTGTCCATGGGAAATCCGATGACTGTGGAGGCGAGGGAAGCGACTGACGCACCGATGGTGGATTTCCAGGGCTGGAGTTGCGGCGGAAGCGCCATGATCACCAGGGAGGGGTCATATTCGCTCGCGATGGCTGGCGCGACCGTTCGGACGTTCAGCATGAGAGAAAAGGGGACACAAATGAAGAAAAGGGGATAGAAACGAGGGGGGAAGGAACAGAGATATGATAAGGAGGAGATAATATTCCTATTTCCCGTTTACCTAGCCCAGAAATATACAGCCATGGCCTGTTACGGTGGTATCTTGGGGCACCGGTGATTGATTTTTCAGAAGACTCATCGGAAAACCGTGCCGGATATTTTAGCCGCACGAAAATTCACCCGTCACCCGATGGCCTGCACAGAGAAAGCCCCGGGATACGGGTAAGAGGCCCTGTCTGGGCATTGAGATCCGAGCAGTCGCTCCTCCTCCGGAAAAAAAGAAGCATTTTACTTTGATATCTTGAGCTGTTGGGGAAAATCTTTAGTCTCTTGATAAAATGGAATGATAGTCAGTAGGTCTCAAGCTGGCTACTATATCTGATTAATGTTGGAAGGTTAAGTGTCCCAAGAACATGTCTGAAGTTTTGGTGCATAACTAGTGGGGGGATTATTTTTTTCGTTTAATCTTTACATATATTCTAACCCATAGTAGATATTTCCGAGACAATAACCCTTTCAAGAAGGTAGGAATAGGCTCTGTTTCGGTCGTTAGCCAGTCTAATTTGGAACTATAAATTATAGGTATTGGTTGTTGTAGTATCCCATTATAAGTTTAATGTTAGAAACCTCTATTTTGGAATTTTGACATGCCGTTGCTACCAGTGTCAAATAATCACACTTAACCGTTTATAGTATTGTTCAGCCCCAGGATTACAGGTCTGCGTTAAATCAAATGATCATGTAATTAAGGTATATACCATTTTTTGGTGTCTATATACAAACACCGTTAAGCGTTAAAACCATAGAGCCGGATCGGCCAATTTAATACAACCACTACACCGAAACATCCTCATTGAAGCTCAACACGTCATTAAATCGCTGCCCGTTGATGTTTGCAAGCGGCGCAGGCGCAGCAGTGTGATCCGCGTCCTGCGTCGCAACCAAGATCAAACCGCGTGAGCGGATCGTCGCAACCAAGTCCGGCACCGCCTCGAGCAACCGCCCCGCGACGATGATCCCTAGCAAGTTATTATTTGTCGCAAACTTTAACGCCGCGCTCAAGCTGTACGTCGCGACATCTTCCTTCGCACCGCAGAGCGCGAACCCGTGCGTCGTGGTGTTACAGAACTCCCTCTCGAAACGAAGACCACCCATGCTGAAAAACACAGGGTAGTTCGGCTGTTTCCAGTTCAAAATCGTGCAAATATCTGGGTTGCTCGAGGAAAACACGATGGAACGCGAGGCCACCGTGCCGGCCTCCTTGAGCGCGCGGATATGGGTAAAGATATTGGTCAAGATCGCGTCGATGAACTTGTTGGAGTTCCGCACACTATTAAGCAGGTACGGCAACTGCTGGAGCTCGATATCTGTGGGGTAGTAGACTTCGATATCAAGATTCACCTCTGGAGGGACAATCTGTAAAAACGCCTTGAACGGAAGGTAAATGATCTTGAGCACTTTTTGGAGTAATTTCGTATTGAAATTGCGGCCATGGAGGTCCAGCATAAGCTTAGGGTAGTCAAAGAGGTCGGAGGTGATTCGGTCGAGCTCCGCGGGGGTGAGGTTCGCAATGGGCACGTCGATAGAGCCGACGGGGATCAGCCAGTGGGGACAGACCACAGGGGTCCCATCGTTGAGCATGACGAGCCGGATGCGGAGGTACTGGCCGGAAAGGGAAGAGGCGGTGACAAAGGAGAGCATGGAGGGAGATGCAAGGTCGCGCGCAGTTCCGTTAGCGTCGCGCACGGGTCCGTCTGCGTCACGCGCGGGCCCATCCGTGTCGCGTGCGGAACCTTCGCGCACCTTCCCCGCGCTATCGCGCGTAAAGATCTCGTCCTTTTTGGTACTCTTCCAATACGTCTCGTACTTCGATATCTCCAACGGCACGCCCGAGTACGGATGCACAATCCGATAATCAAACTTGAGCTCTCCCGCATTCCGCAACCTCACGTCAAACAACGGCACCGTCACGTTATATCCGTGGAGCTTGCCCGCGCGCGTAAAGAGATTGACCATACTCGTGGCCTTGGCAATGAGCCGTGTGCCGAACGTCGGAAAGAGCTCAAAGTCCACCGCGAACTGTGCCAAGTCGCGCGCCTCGATCTGGAACGAAACGGTGTTGGTGCTGTCAGTGATCGGGAGGAGAATGTTGCGCGGCACCACATCCAGGATGTTGGTCGAGAGCGTGATGCGTCCAGGCGGCTGCTTGTACGCGCCCGCCGCGCTCACAGGCGCACTCGCATGCAGCGTGTGGCGTGAGTTCGCGTGCACGGTATCCGCAGACGCGAAGGACGATGCGAGCTTCGCACCACCGGGCACGGAGTTGTATAGCACGATGCTTTCGCGGTTCGGATAGAACTGCAACTGGAGAAAGATCTTTTTATCCAAAAAGTTGTGGCCGTAGCGGCGCAACGGGATGATTGGTGGGGGGAGCTGGAAGTCTGGAATGAGATCCATCGGCGACTGCGAGCGTGAGTCCTTTCGCGTGGGCACAGATTGACGGCGCATCCCGCCGTATTTGAGGAGAAGGTTGAGCTCGCGCGCACCTCCGGCCATCGCCGCGTAGTACAGCGCCAGGAACCCATCATCGTCGAGCATGTCTTCACCGCAATGCGCGCCGTGGAGAATTAGCTGCTCGGCAGTGTCGCTGTGGCTGTTCGTTATGGCATAGAAGAGGGGCGGCCATTTGTTGAGGCCGTCAAGACGGTTGACCTCGCTCAGGTCATCCTTGAGTGGCAAGCTACCGGATTCATCCACCCCCTGCACGAGAAGCAGGATAAGGTGCGCATGACCGTAGCGCGCAGCCACGTGGAGCGGATAGAGGCCCTCGACATCCGCCTGGTGTGGCACAGCTGGCGCACACGCAATGAGCGCGTGGACGACGGCTGCGTCGCCGAAGCGGCACGCGTAGTTGAGCGGGAGGTACTGCAACGTCGAGTCGTCCAGGCGGGGGAAGGGGTTGGCACCGTGCGCGAGGAGCACCTGCACGCACGCAAGGGCGTTGTTCTGGATCGCGAGGAGGAGCGGTGACATGGACTCGTTGTCGAGGATGTCCACCCGGTAGGCGGTTTGGCCGTCGGAGCAGTCATCCACCTCGCCGGTAGCCTCAAGAAGCTCCCTTAACACCTCGTCCCGCCCGTTCACCGACGCATAGTGAAGACACGTGCGCCCGTTCCCATCCTGCATTCCGATCGGCACGCCCGCGGCAAGCGCAAGCGGGATGACAAACCGCCGCGCCTGGGCGAGCTTGCACGCCGCGTGGAGACACGTCTCACCTGTCAATTCGTCCGTAAGACTCAAATCAAGGTACGACAGCGGTGAATCCTCGAGAATCGCAAGCGCACGCTGGAGAAACTCGTCGGAAATGGTCGCGTTGCCGACCGCGTGGAGGAAAACGCGCGAGATCTTTTCACGCGCATAAGTACGCGCGATGGTGGCACGAATCCACTCGGTAAGCACAGATTCCGTTTCGGGTGATGGCGGGAGCAGCGACAAGTTGACAAATTCGTTGTACATATCGTCCATCTCCTTGTCATCGGTATCGGAACCGTCACTCGAGGGAGAGCCTGGCGGAGGCGAGCCCGTCAGGCTAGCGGCAAGACCAGAGGAAGCGGCGAGGCGAGCAGCCCGTCCCAGAACCACGGCAAGAGCAGGGCCCCCCTTGGGGAGGTCCCCGTCCATGATCGCCTCGAGTTCAAGAAGGCACCCGCTCACGGTATCGCTCAACTCGTTAATTTCGTATCGATGAAACACCGGCTGCACGTTGACCGCCGTGGAGATGAACAACTCCTTGGTGTGTGACTTGGACTGTTTGTCCCACTTCTTCAATGCCTTGGTAAATCCAATTTCGTTCAACTCCACAAACTGCTCGAGTCGGAGCACGTCCTGGTGGAGCTTCTGGAAGTTCTTGTAGAGGATGTTGATGGAGAGCGTGTTCTTCGTGGAGGCTAAGTGTGTCGCGCTCGCCGCGGCCGCGGTCACGGTAACCGCGGACGACCGCCGCGGAAGCCGGAGCAGCTGGAGGATCTTGCCCTTCTTGGTGAGGAGAATGTCCAAGCGAATGTTCAAGTCGGACTGTTTTTCTAGGTAGAACATGTTGACCTTTTCGAGCTCACGCTCGACCTTGAAGAAGAAGGAGGCCTTGTTGGCCTTGAGACGGTCTTCGGGCGAAGGGTCTGGCGAGGCCACGGGCGACAGGTCGCGGGCGACAAGCGCGTGCAGCGAGGCGTGCGCAACGGACTCACTATCTTCCTCGTCGTGCACATACGTGTGGCTGCGCGCAAGGGCCTTGATGTGTTTCTTAAGCGCCTTGTAGTTGATGAAGTGCCTGGCGTACTCGGGCAACTCGAGCTGGCGCGACGCGAGGTACTTTCCGAACTTCATCGATGATGGAAGCTAGTTGGTGAAATACCCCGGGGGACAGGAATGTGATAACCGGAAACAGCAATGGGATACCCGGAGTCAGGGACGTGATGGAAAGAGCAAGGGCGGTGGGATCAGAGTCGATTCCAAGCAACTGACGACGGGGCAATTCCAATGAGATCTGAAGCAATGGGCCAAGATAGCGACTGGAAAAAGAGACGGAGAGTCGATTAAAAAAAAATTGTAATCCGGTAGATCGACGCGTCACGTTAAGGTTGAGATGGGTAGCCGGTTCGACGTCAGCTGGAGATGGCAGAACCCGTTGGACTAATTTATGTATGCACAACTGATACCCACCCGGCGAGATGCAGGAATAGCCCACGTGGTGCGCCTGAGGGTACACGACTTGAATGCAAATGACACCCGCACGGGCGTTTGAACCGGATATTTGGAGGGTATATCGTGGGTTTATCAGTATAGGGAGTGGAAATGGTATCACCGTTGTATTTAACGAATTGAATTTGGAATGCAGAGAGCGTTGAACTGTTTGCGTTAACGTTTCATGAACCCAAGGTAGACCAGGGTCGTTTAATCTAGTACCACTGGGAGCCTAGGACCTAGAGAGAAGAGATGGCAACGGGTCATAGTGTTTGGGTAGTGAGCTGAATGGAATTAAATTCAAACCCAAATTCAATTCTAAATTCAAATGACTAATGTTTTCGCTACCAGCAATGGTTCTACGGAAACTTCAGATAAAACAACCTATAATTCACCATTCTTGGGTTCTGGGAAATCACCGGGTGGTTTCTGGGATACCACCGACCTTGATTCGATGTAGGATATATCTGTAGTCTAATCCTTTAATACATGTCTTGGAGTTGATATCTCCTGGTATTCCTAGTATAAGCCCAAGGAACCACTTATAGAGATGAGCTTACTGCGCTTGTCATGGCTATTCCGCATACATGGTAGAGTTATATTATTCTATTTAGATGTCCATTCTAGGTGGTATTTCAAAATAAAAATAATAATAATTCTCATCTTTACATAGGTAATGTCTAAAGTACCGGCCACCCCTCGCCAGAAAATTTTTAGCAAGAGCCAAGCCATTAACAATGCAATTTAAGTAGCGTAAAAAAAAAAAAAAATAGCGCAAAATATTGTTTGTTTATATTCAGAGATCGGCATTTAATCTAACAGGTGAATAGAAAATAATGGGAGAGTAGCAGTGAGTAAAACCTGTGGGCTGAATTCCACCGGGAGATTCAATTAGCATTTGCACTCTTCATCCATCACTTCCTTCGTCGGTTGTAGTAGATAATTTCAATTCAATATTTCCATCGTGAATGGCTATAAGTAGGGTTATCACCACTATTTGAATTTTTTTTTTTTATAACTATTTCCGAAAATCTACATATCTTAATGTAGAAGCAATTGCGCTCAGGATACATTACTGAGTCGAACAAATAATGCACACTTGGTAAAAATGAAGAAAATTTCCGAGTCCAAATTACCAGAACTTGTTATCTCCTAAAGAAAGCGTGATATAGCCCTTACTCATCAGAGAAACCTTTGGTAAATCATACCACTGGTCTTGACTACCGTGCAATGGTTTGAGAATCATAGCACCGTATGTAAGGTCCGGTTTTCACTCTCGGAAACAAGAGCAGGCATTAATCCTAATCAAAATGCACTCAGATGGGTCCATAGCTTTAATATCAAATCAACCATATACATTATATCAATCTTATTCTTAGAGCTCCCCCAAAAAGTTATTGAATTTATACCCGCTTTCGCAATCCATCATAACAAACAGCTCCAGTCCCTTTACAAGGTCACCCCCAATCTAGCGCAAATATCCTGTATAAAACTTGAACGGCCATTAGTCAGACTGCCCCATCAACCAAAACCCATCCATGGCCCGTAAAAACTCCTACAAATATTGACACATCTTAAGCCATCAATAAATTCACAAATCCTAGATGATTACCTTCCTCGCAATCTTCTTCTGCCACCCATCCAGTTATGTGAGGTTGTCCGCCTTCCCAAAGCAGCAAGCACAACAATCTGCGTGCCGGATACAATTTTCTGGTTATATAAGCAACTCCCCAAAGGCGGAAAAAATTTACGCCATCAAACACAAAACACATCGCAACAGCGTCAACACAGGCACCAATACATCGAAATATCACATCGAAACGCATCAAACCCCATTGATACTGTTGAGATATCCAGAAGTGCTTACATCGTCTATCAAGAGATACAGACAAGACACTCCAGTTCTGTTTGCTTAAACTTGTGTCCATACATTTCGACCCATTGCCGCCGTTGAGATCGAATTCACTGGTCCATATCCCATAACCACTGAGTATCCCATCTGTCATGGAAAAAATCCTCGACTTTACCACCGACCTCGACGTCGCGCTCCTCGACCAGGTCGTCACCACCTTCTACTCCGGTTCCGGCGAACCACAGCGCGCCGCGGGCAAGATCCTCAGCCAGTTCCAGGAGCACCCCGACAGCTGGAACCGCGCAGCGGAAATCCTTCAGTTCCTGAGCAACTCGCAGGCCAAGTTCCTTGCACTCCAGATCCTCGACAAGCTCATCCAGTCGCGCTGGAAGGTGTTGCCGCGCGAGCAGGCCGCGGGGATCCGCAACTTCATCGTCAACATGATCATTGCGCTCTGCCAGGATGACGCACAATTCGCGGCGCAGCGTCCACTCATCGCGAAGTGCGACCTCACGTTGGTCCAGATCCTCAAGCAGGACTGGCCACAGAACTGGCCGCAATTCATCCCCGAAATCGTTGAAAGCTCCCGCTCTGGCTTCAACGTCTGCGAAAACAACATGCACATCCTCAAGTTGCTCTCTGAAGAAGTCTTTGACTACGGCGCGGACCAGTTGACTCAGGCGCGCGCGAATGCATTAAAGACCAAGATGGAGGAGGAGTTCCAGGCAATCTTCGCCTTGTGCTACGAAGTGTTGGACAAGGCGACGAAGCCCGCACTTGTTGTCGCAACTTTGAAGTGCTTATTGAGGTACTTGCACTGGATCCCGCTCCAGTACATTGTCGAAACAGACCTCCTCGCGTTGTTAGCCGGGAAGTTCCTCGGCCCGGGCGAGACGCGCACAGCCGCGCTCAAATGCCTCACGGAGGCCGCGGGACTCTCGGCTTCCTCGTCGCAGCACACCGCGCCGTTCCGCGCCATGTTTCAAAAGGCTATGGAGCAGATCGTGGCAATCATCCCGCCGACCGCCGACCTAAAGAAGAGCTATCGCACCGCGAATGCCAACGACCAGGCCTTCCTCCAGGACTTGGCGATGTTTTTGTGCACGTTCCTTGGGAACCATCTCGCGAGCTTGGAGGAGGGGATTCCCCTCGCCCCGGCGAGTGGTCTCGCCGCTGCCCCTGGTGCCGCCACCTCCACCACCTCCTCCTCCGGCTTATCCCCCGCCGCGGCAGAGGCGAAGGAGCTTCTCCTCCTTTCCCACACCTACCTTCTCTCCCTCTCCCGCATCGAAGAGCGCGAACTCTTCAAAACCACCCTCGACTACTGGGCCAAGCTTGTTTCCGGCCTCTACGCGGAAATCCAGCAACTCCCCCAGACGGAGTTATCCCCACTCCTCCAGCTCCAGGCCGCGGCAGCAACCAGCGGCGCGCCAAACCCCGACGTTCTTGCCAAATTTCCCCTCCGCAAGCACATGTACGCCTCCATCTGCTCGCAGTTGCGTCTTGTAGTGATTGAGTCGATGGTCAGGCCGGAGGAGGTGCTCATTGTGGAGAATGACGAGGGTGAAATTGTCCGCGAATTCGTCAAGGAGAGTGACACCATCACGTTGTACAAGTCGATGAGGGAGGTGCTTGTCTATCTCACCCACTTGGACGTGCTTGACACGGAAAATATCATGAGCGAAAAGCTCGCGAGACAGATCGATGGCACCGAATGGTCGTGGCACAACATCAACACCCTCTGCTGGGCGATCGGGTCGGTCTCCGGGACCATGAACGAGGACATGGAAAAGCGCTTCCTTGTGGGGGTTATCAAGCACTTGCTCAACCTCACGGAGATGAAACGAGGGAAAGACAACAAGGCGGTTGTTGCGTCCAACATCATGTACATTGTCGGGCAGTATCCCCGCTTCCTCAAGGCGCATTGGAAGTTCCTCAAGACGGTGGTCAACAAGTTGTTTGAGTTCATGCACGAGACCCATGAGGGAGTCCAGGACATGGCGTGCGACACGTTTATCAAGATTGTAACCAAGTGCAAGCGCCACTTTGTGGGAGTCCAGCCGAACGAGCCGGAACCGTTTGTGGATGAGATTATCCGCAACATCCAGCAGATTACCGAAGACTTGCAGCCACAGCAGGTTCACACATTCTATGAGGCATGTGGAACCATTGTGGGTGCGCAGGCCGCGCGTGCCGCGCGCGACACGCTCCTCGCGCAGCTCATGGCGCTCCCTAACATGGCGTGGGCCGCGATTGTCCAGCAGTCGGCCAGCCGCCCCGAGTTGCTCACTGACACCGAGACCGTCAAGATTATCGCCAACATCATCAAGACCAACGTCTCGGTTTGCTCCGCGATGGGGTCGTTCTTCTACCCCCAGTTGGGCAACATCTACCTCGAGATGTTGTCGTTGTACCGTGCCGTGTCGGGCATGATTTCTGATGCCGTTGCCAAGGACGGCCAGGTTGCGACGAAACACGTCAAGGTGCGGGGTTTGAGAACAATCAAGAAGGAGATCTTGCACTTGATTGAAGTGTATGTTGGCGATGCCACCAATAAGGATGAGATTGTGAGCACGTTGGTCCAGCCGTTGTTTGAGGCGGTTTTATTGGACTACAAGACGAATGTTGCGGATGCGCGCGACGCGGAGGTGTTGATCTGTCTCACGACTGTGGTCAGCAAGGTTGGCCACATGATCCCAGACGGGATTGTGGCTATCATGGATAATGTCTTTGCGTGCACGTTGGAGATGATTACGAAGGATTTTACGGAGTACCCCGAGCACAGAGCCGAGTTTTACCGCTTGTTGCGTGAGATAAACCACACGTGTTTCGCTGCCGAGCGGAAGTTACCGGGCGACACGTTCCAGCAGCTCATCAATGCGGCGTTGTGGGCCGCTAAGCACGAGAACAGCGACGTTGAAAACAACGGGCTCGCCTTCTTGGACGACATGTTGGCCAATGTGGCGAACTGCGGGGATGAGAACTTTGCCAACGCGTTCTACTCGTCGTTCTACCTTCCGATTCTTTCTGACACCTTCTTCGTGATTACCGATAGCGGCCACCAAGCAGCGTTCAAGCTCCAGGCACAGCTCTTGTCACACTTGATTGCGCTTGTGGAGAGAAACGCGATCAAGGTGCCGTTGTACCAGGCCTCTGACGCCCCGCAAGGCACGTCGAATGCGGAGTATATCAAGAACTTCCTTGGGACGACGCTTTTATCGAACTTTACGCAGTTGAACGCGCAGCAGGTTGGCGGTTTTTTGACCGCATTGATTGGGACGTATGCGGATACAAACAAGTTTAAGGGGGTCTTGAGAGACTTTTTGGTGCAGATCAAGCAGGTTGGGGGAGACCCAACGGACTATTTGTTTGCCGAGGACAAGGAGAATGAGCTTTTGGCGAAGCAAAAGGTGGAGAGGGAGCGGGCAATGAGAGTGGGTGGGATGTTGAAGCCATCGGAGATGGCAGACTAGAGGGTTTAAAGTGAGGAAAGCAAGCTACCCCATCCAATTCGAACCAACCGGACGGTGCAAAGCGGAGAGAGTGAAATCCCCGGACCGATCCTTTTAGAGATGTCAGTGAGACAATTGTAATTTAATGTATAAGTGAAATTAACAACGTAGGTGACGGCAAATGTTACAACCAAAGCCATCCAATACAACCGTGAATTAGTCATAAAGCAAGACTAATCTCTCCATGCTCCCCTTCCGCTATTCGCACTTTATTTACGTATATTATGATTATGTACAGGTTAGGTCAGTACTAAGTGTATTTCTTGATGGCATCCTGGACCTTAACGTAGCCACCCTTAGGACCCGGAACGGCACCCTTGACCAAGAGGTATCCCTTTTCGGCATCTACAAAGACAATCTGGGAGTTTTGTTCGGTGCAGTTCTTGCCACCCATTCTACCCGGCATCTTTCTCCCTGGGATGGTTCTGCCGGGGTCCTGGTTGGCACCGTAGGAACCACCCTTTCTGTGAGCCTTGGAGTTACCATGGGACGCTGGCTGCCCGCCGAAGCCCCATCTCTTCATCACACCAGCGAACCCTTTACCCTTAGAGATTCCCTTGAGATCGACAAACTGCCCGACTGTGAAATGGTCAGCACGCAACTGGGTGCCCAACGGCAACAACCCACTCTCATCGCGTACAAGGAACTCCATGACCTTCTGCTTTGGGTTGACCGCGGCTCTGGCAAAGTGCCCCAAGAGCTGACGTGTCACACGTGCCACCTTAGCGGCACCGTAGCCCAACTGAACCGCAAAGAGCCCGTCGGTCTCTGGCTTTCTAACGTGAGTAACCTCAACCGCTTCAAACTCAAGCACAGTGCACGGGATCTTTTCACCGGTTTCGTTGAACCATGGTGCCATCCCGGCCTTCTTACCAATCAAACCGCATCTCTTTGGGATCCGCTTTCTCTCCAACGCCGCTTGCATGTCATGAGCAAGCACCGGGCGCGGGGTCTCGATGGCTGGAATCGCCTGTGGAGAGGTTAACGACGCAGCGGTTCTCACCATGCGTGGGTATTGGCGAAGGGTCTTAGCAGGAACACCCAAAGACCAAAGATTTATCATTGTGTGTTATGTGCCTCTGTAGGAGTCGATTCGGGTCTGATCCATTTGACATGAAGTTTTTACTATGTACGCAGAGTGGGATTTTTCAGCACAAGTCACGCGTACGGCGTGTGCATTGAAGTGGTAGGCCCACGCAAACAGGCTATATGCTGCGAGACTTGTTTTATTTAATGGCCCATTCGAGGATATAGCTATTAATAAATGTGAATAAGGGGGGGTAGAGTGGGTGGTACCAGAGGGTATAAGTTGTATCTTGCGTCTGTTTATCCTTCAATCATTGGTTAAACCAGTAAAGACTTAGCCACTCCCCTGAGTTTACGTTTTCTTTACTGTAAGGAAGGGGGTCTAACAGCAAAGTGTTTGAGATGCTATCCAAAAAGTAAAGTTAAATTCATAATGCTTATTCAATATTGTTGGCTCAATTTTATTAAGATTTATTCCGTTAATAACTTAATTCCTCTACCGATCGTGAAGCACGACATTCGACGAGAAATTGCGAAAGAACTTTAGTATTAAATACTTAAGAGCGATAGAAATAACCTCGGCTTCCGATAATACATTTACCTTTTATATATATATATATATTGAATGACTGCTTTATTGCGATCCTTAATCGGGACTAACCCGCCTGGACGTTACCAGCATTTTGGGAGCTCCTACATTTCTTTCGTGTACGTCTTGTTTGTACCTATATACAGAATGCTTGAATAGCTCAACTATTTCACCTTCTTGTCCTTGATCTTGATGGTTTCGTCATCAACGTAGATCCCCTTCCCCTTGTACGGCTCAGGCTTTCTGAACGCTCTCAACTTGGCCGCGTACTGTTTCACAACCTGGAGGTCATTTCCCTCAAGGAAGACTCTGTTCGGTACTGGAACGGTGGCAACGACACCCTCAGGCACGGGCAAGCCCTGGTTGATGGAGGCACCCACCTTCAACACGACCCACGGCTTACCGTCCTTCTCCTCCAAAAACGCTCTGTAGCCGGTCCCGACCAATTTCAACATCGACTTGTGACCCTCAAAACAGCCCACGGTGTTGTTGGATATGAGCTTTCTGAAGGTTCCCCAGAAGGTCTTTTGTGTTTTAATGTCCTCATCCTGGACACTGACACGGATGACAGAGTCCTCGACCTCGACCTTCAAGAAATCCGGTCCGATAAGCGACAATTCGCCCCTTGGGCCTTTAATTGTCACCTTTTTTGACAAAGTAAGCGACTCCTTGCCAAGTCGGGTAGTCTTTGGCTGGGTCAAGTCTTGCACGGTGCAGCTCATACCGGGAAACATGTAGACCGGCTTGCGCCCGGTGGAGGAGAGGACAACACTGGACGTGGAAAACCCACGGGCGGCTCTGACACCGAATCTGACACTGTTCATGATGTATACCTTTCTGGCGTGTAACTGGTAGCTTTCAACGTCAGAGAAATCGGCATTTAGTTTTGTGTGAAAAATTCGGCGTCGACGGGTAACGCCTAAACGTGCGCCAACCGATGGGCTAAATATTTTATTTTTCACCCAAGATAGCCGCAAGGTTACCTTTTGATAAATCAACAGCTGTAGGTAACCTGGCCAGCACTTTTGATATACAATAGCTCCCAGATTCATAATGGTTAGAAAGTTGAAGCACCACGAACAGAAGTTGTTGAAGAAGGTTGACTTCCTCGACTGGAAGCAGGACTCAGGCCACCGCGACACCCAGGTCATGAGAACCTACCATATTCAGAAGAGAGAAGACTACCACAAGTACAACAAGATGTGCGGTGATATTCGCAAGCTCGCACACAAATTGTCACTTTTACAGCCAACTGATGATGTGCGTGTCAAGCACGAACAGTTGTTGTTGGAGAAGTTGTACGCCATGGGGATCCTCTCCACCAAGTCCAAGATCTCGGATCTCGAGAACAAAGTCACCGTTAGTGCCATGTGCCGTCGTCGAATTGGAGTTGTCATGTGCAGATTAAAGATGGCTCAGACTGTTAGCGATGCTGTCAAGTTTGTGGAACAAGGCCACGTCAGAGTCGGGCCACATGTCATCACCGATCCGGCCTACTTGGTCACCAGAAACTTGGAGGACTACTTGACCTGGGTGGATGAGAGTAAGATCAAGCACAACCTTCTCAAGTACAAGAACAAAATTGATGACTTTGACTTGGCTTAGGGTGTGGAACAGGGTGTATAATAGGTAATAAACGAATTAGTAAGGTACGTAGAAACGGCGTTGGGTTAAAATAAGAGACTGAGGAAAGTTTCCAGTTTTATCTAATGTCGAGTTTCTGTCAGTAGACTTATAGCCGCGGGGTTTCCAATCAGAATTAGTTTAATGAACCGGGAAACAGGTAACAGGCGTAATTATAATAAACAAAATTCCTAAACATGGTGAGAATCTTATTCACATTATACCTCTATCTCCTCTTCGCTCGACCATATGCAACGCACTCAGCTCGCTTGTGCGGCTCGGAAAATCTCGCGCTGGCGCCCCAGCATATCTAATATCAAACTCTTCTGTTCACTCTTAATCCTCGTATTTGTTTCCTCAGTTCCATCATCTCCAATGCCCACCACACATATCGGCTACTACGATCCGTTTGATGTCTTTCCTCTAATCTCGACTGAGCTTCGGGCGCATCTTCCCCTTACCAACGTGCACTGGAAGCCGTCATTCACGCCGGCGGGGGCAAAGCCGCTGAGTTTGCGTTCCATTCCCGCATTACCCGTCCAGTTTGCCGAAGAGATCCCCAATGTGGACCAGCAACACGAAGAAACGCCGCCACTCCTCCGTATGATGTTGGTGCAGTGCGACTCGCTTGACATCTACCGCGCCCAGGTGCGCCCGCTCGTCCAGCAGTGGCTCAAGCTCTCAGTGGAGCAGTGTCGGCAACCGATTGAGTGGTTAATTGTGTTCTACGCGCCCGGAGCTGTGTCTGTGAAGAAGAGCACTGCCCTTCTGGAGAAGCTAAAGGTGGATTTCAACGGGACCGGCGAAAGAGTGGTAAAGATTTGTGGGGAGGAGCTGAAGAGCGTGTTAAACCAGCAATGGAATGGGCTTATGAGCGCGTTAAAAATTTCTCTCGTAAGTTCGTTTGATGAGAGGATTAGTTTACTCCACCGGGAGGAGGCCCCAGAGAGGTACCAGAGCCCGAAGGAATCTACTGGCAACTCCACGAAAGCTGGGGGGCCCCAGGATGGCTCAGATAGCCCCGATAGAGATGACACGCCCCCTGGTTCAGACTCTGAGGGCCTCCCCTGGATCAAATTCCTTGTCCAGATGGAAAAAATGGCATTGCTCTACCAAGACTTGAAGATGTTCCAGGACGCGATGAACCAGTACCGCTTCATCCTGCGCTTTGTACACACCCAACTTCCTCTGTTTGTGCTTTCGGACCACATCGATAAGCTTCCAGCGATGGACGACTTCAGCTTTACCTCTTATGTTTCAAAAATGGCCTCGATCAAAGCGATGAAGGAGCCAGGCTCGGTAAACCCCTCTCTCTTCCAGTACAGATGCCACTTGTTTGTGCAGCAAACGTCGCTCCTCCAGCAGTTATCGTTCGGGACGCACTTTTCCCAGATCATTCCCGCGAACTTTTCGGTTGACCACCTGCTCGAACTCCTCGCGTGTGTTAAGGCGTTTGTGACGGAATTGCTGACGTTGCCGAAATCCACGCATGACGCGCGTTTGGTTGCCGAATGGTCGTATGTCGTGGTGGATGGCTATTTGAAATTGCTATCGCAGGTCACCGACCCGGCCTCCACCGCGGACTTTGCGGAAAAACTCGACTCAAAGGCGGAACTTGCGGAGCTTCTCGGGGACTTGCAGTTTGCCCAGCGTTCCAACGCGATGTTTTTGGCCAACAGCATCACCGATTTCCGTGTCAATTTGCACTCCACGATGGATGAAATCTCCCTAGACGAACCCTCGCCGGTCTACTCCTTGACGTACCCTCCCTTGGTCTCCATGATTCTGTCCAAAGCAAACTACATTTCCTGTCTCAGCGACCTCACGCAGGGGATCATCAAAAAGTATAGCTCCCTGAAGACCTCCACCAAGCCCAACACCGTTGACGCTCTCTCCATCGACCTCGCTATGATTGAATGTGTCTACCGCCAGAACTACGCCACCGCAAAGGCGATTCTCCGCGACAGCTTTGCCTTCTATTACCAGCAGGGGTGGTCAGAAATCGGCGGCTTCGTCATGGAACTCTACCTGAAATGTCTTGAGAACTTGATGGCCAGTGAAGAGACCGACGACACCACCCGCGACTTGCTGATGTGCTACTTGGATGGTCTTATCCGCTTGGCCCACCTCAGATCCCTGGAACAGACTGACAGAGACATGCAGGGCCTCTGGAAGAAACTCACCAACCTCACGTTTTCCCCGGAAGCCGAAAGGCTCGTGTACCCGTTGGGAAACTTGTGGCGCGCGGAAATCTTCCCCTACATTGAACACCTTCCGTCTGACCGCATCCGCCTCTCTCTCACCATCGTCAGTCCGTTCAATCTCAGTATCTCCGTCGACAGCGTCTCCCTTTCGGTGCGCAACGTAAACGATTTTGACGAGCAAGTGGTCTTTGATAGTCCTTCCGTGGTCTTGTCTCCGGGTAAAACCACCGTGTCTGTCGAATCCCGCGACATGGTGATGGGCCACTTCCAGCCGTGCGATCTCACCGTACGGGTAAATTCCTTCATCGACCTAGTTCACGACTTTTCAGACACTCCCCCCGTGTTTCTCTACCCGCATCCGTCTAACCTCACGCTTGACGCGTTCGTGCCGCTTGTGACTGACTTGGGAGGCGCAAAAACGCTCTCGCTCAGACTCACTAACGGCATCCAGCGGATTGCCCATGCCTCCATCGAGTTCTGGTCGGGAACGCCGGACCTCAACCTCTTGATTGGCTCAAAACAGGGCATGGTAGGCCGTTCGCGGTTGAACCCCGACCGCCAGATTGCCGTATTGTCCAACAGCAGCGACCTTCTCTCGGTGCGGTTCAGTGACGTCTTGCCCCAAGATGAGCTTGTTATTGACATCCCATACCTGCTGGCGAGTCAAACGCTCAAGCTCAAAGCGAAGCTCACATATGAGAACGAGCAGGGCGAGGTGTTTTCGCACGTGTTGAAGGTCCTTGACTTGGATATTGCCTTGCCGGTGGGCGTCACCGTCCAGGACTTGTTCAAGTCGCATAAGTTGTATGCCCGTTTCAGTGTCGGAGTTGTGAATAACTCGCAGCCGTTGCGTATAGGAGCGTGCAACTTGACATGTGATGCTGGTTATGATATTGCAACAGCCCAGACGTACCCCGGCTCAGTATTGGCCTTCATGAGCCAGCCAGTGTCTGTGTTCTACAAGATTGAGCCGAAAGATAGCCATTCAGTGACCGGCTCCGATACCTTGCGGATGCACATCCGCTACCGCAACCTCCACGAGGAATGTTTGCTCGTGTTGAACACACGATTCCAGGCTTTTGTTGCCGATCATTCTGAGTTTGCTGACTACCTCGTTGTTTTCCAGAGTTTGCTCAAGCGATGTGTCTTTGACTTGGTCTTGTTTTCCACTACCCAGGTTGTAACGTTGACCAGTACCATCCAGGAGCTCGACCCGGAGTGCGTGTTGAACCACATTCGCCCCGAAGCCCGTTCCCGCGCGGTTATTGCGCTATTTTCTCTGTTCTTGCAACCGTTCCAGGTCGGAATTATCATAACTAACGCCATTTCCTACAACTCTATCGACAGGCAGCTCTACTTGCCGGTGCCGATTCCGTTGGTGAACATCATTCACATGGTGGAGTTCCAATACGACGTGGACGCCCGGTACGTGGTGGGCGAGCCAATTGAGATGAGAATTTGTGTTGACTCGACGAGACATTGGCGGGGGGAGACAAAGACAGCGGAAAGGGGTCAGATTGTCGAAGCGGAAGCCAGCGGCCGGAAAGTCGAGCCTCCCGTGAACAATCTGATGGATACCATCATCCCCACGGTGCCTGAAAAGCCCAAGAAGCGGGTGAATTTCAAAAAGTCAGAGACGGAAAGCGGCCCCCGTGATGACCTCTTTGTATTGGATTTGCAAACGTCGGAGAACTGGTTAGTAAGCGGCAACAGACGGGCAAACTTCCAGGTCGCCAAGGATGCCGCGAAGCAGCACTCGCGCGTGTTCAACGTGGTGTTAGCGCCGTTAAAGGTGGGCAAGTTGCCGCTTCCGAAAGTCACTATCCGCTATTTAAACGACGAGGATGAACATTACAACGATGAGGAATACGTGATGGTTGTGGATAATAAGAACGAGACCCAGGCAATCATGATTATTCCCGAGTTGGACCAGATTACGTTCACATTTTAGATGAACAATTCAATTCTTTAAGGGCTAGTTCGTTTCTAGTCTAAAACGGGCGAAATTTACTTGCATAGTCTAGGGTCAGGCATTGGAGGGCAACAGCCCTTTCATACGAAACGTATACTTATATATCTTATTTTCTATTCGTAATTTTAGGAGTACCAGAATCATGCGCTCAAAATCGACCTCAACTACAGTGTCTAGTAAAAGTACGAAAATCTTACCTCTTCGAAATACAAAATGTATCGGTTACACTTTAGCTCTTGGGTTCAACACCAGATCCACGATCTTGCCGATCCCCAACAATTTCTCGTCGTCCAAGTGCTTGCACACAAGTTGGACATGCCCAATACCCTTGTCGAAGGTTTCTGGCTCGTACTTCCGAATGTACGCCTCCTTTTCTCTTGGAACCACGTACTTTGCCGTGTCCACTGCCTTATCGGCCGCACCAAAGGGCAAAATTAGTGCGGGGAAGTCACAGAGGTTCCAAATCGCGGTGTAGTATGGCAATCCAAACGAATCGTGCGGGGGAGCCGTGCCGACATGGCCAGGCATCAACAAGCAGTCCAAGTCTGAGACGTTAAAAATGTCATTCCATTGGGCAATCACGTCAAACCGGTTTCCATTAAGATCCTGAAGTTGAGAGACAGTTGTCACCTTTGGCCCCAAATCTTGTGCTATGAAACTCGAGTCGAGGTTCAGTACAGACTTCACCGGAGGCTCAAAGCCTGCGATAATCTTCTTACGCATGCCTCCGACGTTTAAGGAGTAGAACTTGTAGCAGAGCTTGAAGGAAGCGTGTAAGCTGGGGAACTTTTCCACATAGACAAGCTCGATCCCAGAGTGCGAAGATAACTTATTGCACGCCTCTTGGATAATGCGCTTCATGGACGGATGAAGAGGCACCTCGGGATCCTCCACTACCACCCCGATGCGCAATGGCTTCTCCTGGAGAACATACTCGCACTCCTTTCGCCATTTGACGTTCAACATTTCGGTGTCGATTTTGTCCAAGTTGGGAATCGACAACACAGACTTCAAGATTAACTCAATGTCGTCCATGGAGGTGGTCATGGGCCCCGAGCAGACTTCCAAATTTCCCGACCCGCGGCGCGCATTATCGATGGGCTTCGTCTGCTTTGCACTCGGGAACCGCTGAGCGGAGGGCTTGAATCCATAGATTCCGCAGCAGAGGGCTGGCAATCTGATGGACCCCCCGATGTCCGTTCCAATCGAGATATTCCCTGCACAGGCCCTGATCAAGGCAGCAGAGCCCCCAGTGCTCCCACCTGCGGTCCAGCTAGTGTTGGAGGGGTTCAAGCATCTTCCGAAGATGTTGTTATCTGAGTCGACCGTCATCATCGTCTGGGGAACGTTGGTTTTACAGTAGATCACAGCGCCAAGCTGGAGCAACGCGGTTACCGCAGTCGACTGCTCGAGCTTGTCCTTGTTTCCAATGTTGTCAATAAAACCCAAGGTTGAGTCATAGCCCGGAACGTTGAAAGGGTCCTTAACGGAGATTGGCAAGCCGTGCATCGGCCCAAGGGGCTCGCCACGCGCAGCCAAATGCGCGTCGCATGCGCGCGCACGGGCCAAGGCGTCGTCGAACATGAGTTCCGTGCAACACTTGGTGAGTTGGTTGGCGATTGCCGTCTTCTTGCATACTGCGAGCGTGAGTTCCTCGCTGGTGATCTCGCGGGATTTGAGCTGCTCCAAGAGCTCAGTGCTGGTGTACTTGCTGGTCAAGTCGATCTCTTTCTGAGAGAGAATGTGACCTACAACCGCAGGATCGTTGATGATCGCAAGTACGGAGTTTCCTGAGGATTCCGTGAACTGCGCGGCAATCTCGTCCGAGAGAAGCCATTCGGGAGGCACGGTCGCAAGCACCAGCGCACGTTTAGCCTTGGCCTTGGCCTGATAGTTGGAGAAGTAGAAAAGGCAGGAAGTTGCGGCCTTGTAGGCCGAGTCAGTAGCAGTATAGTAGAGCGAAGTCATCGAGTTTAGCCGGTGGTGGTATAGCAAGTGAAACAATGCTGGAGGCTGACCCTTTTATGGATTTAGGGGGGTTTTGCGGGGAACAGAAACTGCGATAAAGATGCAGGATGGGGTGCAGATATGCAATTCGCTGAGGGGCAATGGGAATGCTATATCTGTAAATTTTTAGCCAATAGCTACTGTCAGTTGATATCAGAAGCTTTAACTTTCCACATGAATTGAAAGTTATTAAATAGGTGTAAACGGGGTAGCCCGTACGTGGTTGAAAGAGTGGTCAGCTAGCACATGCAAAGAGCATGTGCTTAGTCCTGGGGCCTATACATGAGGCAATTATGCAAGGTCCCGTCTCCCAAAAGGCTTTGGACCGCGGGTTTAAGGGGCATAAGTGACAATATACTAGACAGTTGTCAGAATACTATCCAACTTCCTAATTACATCCAGTGTTATTCTCAATCCAAAACTTTGTACGAATTGCAGCTATTGTAGTCTACCGTGGGATTAGCATATGATAGCTTCAAGTAGACGTTTTCAAGGATCTTCAAACCTTGCTATCCGAATATGTTACTTGGTTGCCGAGAAATATTCCATCAATATCAAGAATATAATACTCCTGCGGGATCTTACTCGCTTTGGGATTCTCGGATGGGCTCCTATGTATATCTGACTAATCAGAGAAAGGCTTTTTGAGGGTCCGGTTGAAAATCTACCGGCAAACGTATTAGAAGTGCATCGGTTATAATATAGCACGCTCCGCCTATCATCTCTCCATCTTTGCCCAATGCTTTGGAAATTGAAACATTTTAGCTCAATTACATTCTGTCCATTGAGCGATGCTAAATCACCCACTCTGGCATACCGTCAGAAACCGACTGGGAAGCCGTCGAAGTGTGTCAGCCAAGGCCCTATTCTTTTTTCCTCAAAAAATCAGCTCAAATAAGAATCTACTATTCTCAGTATTCCGACACAAATCTATAAGAATCTGCTTTTGCAATGCTTATATAAAACCCAAGAGGTTGAACCTCCTAGTTGCCGCTTTTGGACACGTGACATTCCCCCCTGGGGCATTATCCTGCGTTTAGCCCAAACTCATGTCTGCAATTACAGCCATGCAAGTATTGCCTCTAGATTAAGGCTGTGTCACTCATTGTAAGACGTAGTGATTATACATCAACCGGACTATCGTATACCACGGCAACCATGGCTTTCAAAGACTTTTTAAACTTCTCCGGCTTCTCCGATGACTTCAAGGCCAGAAACTACTCTGTGTACGGCCAATGGTGAGTATTTTCTGCTTCTGTTTCTGCTTCTATGCTAACCTACGGTTAGGACCGGTATCATCTCGATTTTCGTGTGTATCGGTCTTGGTATCGCCAACCTCTTCCACGTCAGTGTGGTCATAGTCTTTGGCATTATCTGTATCGTTCAAGGTCTTATCCTTGTGTTTGTTGAAATTCCATTCATGTTGAAGTGCTGCCCGATGTCGGATAACTTTGTCAACGCAATCACAAAGTTCGAACAGAACTGGTGGAGAGTGGGGTTCTACGTGGTTATGGCCTTGGTCCAGTGGTTAAGTTTAACCGTCATGGTTACCAGCTTGATCTGTCCTGCGATTATTTTAACCTTTGGTGCTGTTTTCTACGCCATTGCTGCCTTGAAACATCAGGAGTTTGTCAAGAGTTCCATGGTCAACAACGGTGGTAAGGTTGTCGACAACCAAGAGTTCATCAGACAAGTGTTGTAAGCGAGCCACTATAGCTGAATGGGTTCCAAGGTATGATTTAGAGGAATGTACCCTGGCAGTTGAGGTAACCCAGACTTTCCCATCCCCGGATAGGGAACAATTCCTTTAACTTTTTCTGTACTATATTTTGGGACAATAGTGCAAGTATTTTTTTGTGCTTTATTTGAATATCTTTGCTTAATTCAGAGCGTGCTATTAATAAGGGGTGTTGTAGGAGTTAAGTCCTACTGGCGACGGATGGCTTTATTCTACAAAGTTATTATATCTATAATTTGGGTTTTATTTTTAAAATCCGGTTGAGGTCATAAGTCGCGCTGCTTGTTTCTCCAGACGTAATAGTATCTGGTACCAATCAAGATGGAGAACATCAACACCGCCATTACAAACAACACCCTGTTACCGGTTCTGTACAATGGAGTGTCGTTTTTTTCGTACACGAAACTGGCAATAAGGCTGCCTAGCTGCACGGAAATGCTGTAAAACAAGGGTGAGATAGTTCTGGAGTTGGTGGACACCCAACTGACACAAACGGCGTGGAGATATGGGTTACCCAAGACCAACGTGGTGACAGTGTAAGTACCCCACTTGTTAGTCATGGTTCTAGACTACCAACACAACACCCCTAATAACGTCACGGTATAGAACGGTTGGAAAAGCGACATGAAAGTTCTCAGATTGAACTTAATGGCGCACCACGAGAAGGCAAAAGCAAGATAAAATGGAGCACTAGGTATGGAATGCTTAACAAATTTGTGTTGATAACTGAAACCCCCATTTGTCTTTGGTTAAGGAAGGGTACGCGGTAAGGGTATTTGTTGGAACGTGCGCAATGAGACCAATCAAGTAGATTGGCCACAAATCGTAATCACAAATACTCCTCCACACATGCCGTGGCACCCTGAGTCAATCTGATACGGCGCGACGTGATCGTATGAACAGAGTGACTTACCGTTACAAACTATAAGCGTTGAAACATTAGAAAGATCACATGTACCATGTCTCTGTCAATAGCTGGCTAACATGTGTTATATGCCTTGAGTAGGAAACTTAGAGATATGTTGGTTTTATACAAAGAGGCCATGCAGCCTCTGCATGGGAGCCAAGGTGTATACATTTCAGACTCATATGGTTCTTAACCGAATATGTTGGATAAAGAGCGGAATCCAAGTGGCAATGTCGAGGAAACCTATTGGCCTTCGAAGATCAGCGCCGTTTTGGTGTATAATTGAGATCTAGTTCATCTTTTCTCGGCTAATTCCAGGGCTACGAATCTCTAGAGCACTATCACTGTTTTCTTTCCGTCTCCGGGGCTTATACTTCAGAGTTAGATTTAAGCATAAACAGCATCTATTTTAAACACATTAGTGATGATATACTGAGGTACGAGTACCGCTAAGTTGTGGAACTGTGGTCAGTAACGGATACGACAAAAAACTGTGATCTGGGGTAGGAAATTAGACATAACTGTGTTGGTATACAAACGCATCTTTAATCCAGGTATCAAAACTTATAAATAACATACATGTAGTAACTTATAAAGTTAATATTGCTACAAACAATATGTTTTATAGTTGATGTGAGGGACATTTCGGCCTACAGTATGCCCAAACACTTGGTGAAGATCAAGATTGTGACCTGTGTACTACCCATATTTTGATTCATCGGTAAAGATATCGATTCCTTGTTCCGAAAACAAAGATATGCATGAGCACGAAAATAAAATCACACGATAAGGAAAGTGCTGGTGTTAATACGTGGCAACGGAAAGTATAGATTTTTATATATATTCCTACTACATACATGTGTATAAATTAATTCAGCAATACAAGGTCCGAATAAGTACAGATATAGAAAAAAGGTCAATATAAAAGTACAATTTGTGTAATACATGTATATTATACTTTTGTATCAAAGGTTAATTTCTGGTTATTTGAAGTTATATCCTAGCTTGTTATAGATATATAAACATTCAGATTAAGGTTAATACTTTAAATAATATTTATCAATATTATGATTATAAATCGAATCTAATACTAAACACGCTACTATTTATTTAAAAAAAAAACTCATACCCTATAACCAGATTAGCATATCTCTGGAAATATAAGTATGGTCAATAAAAAATATACAGATAAAAACACATTCGAGCGTTGTTTCGATACTAGAACTCTGCATGTCAACATACATGCATAGAATTAATCGCTAGCCTCCCAGGTCCTACATGTCGTCACTGCGGCTCAATCGAACATACGTGGTGAAGATAACGCATGCCAGACATGTTTACACCTTAGATCTTTGAGTCACAGCCCAAGACAGGTACACGTTAATCCATTATACAATATTTCCTCGTCAGCTGGTATACCTGGTAGACTGTCTTTGAAATAACGTGCCACTTTGTTCATCGTATGCATCTATTGGGAGCGGAAACCGGAAGTGCTGGTGCACCACGGAGCCAGGCATTCAGTAATCCCGGTGGTCTACGATCCCAAATTGGTACCCGATTAACAATATGCGTTAATTTCTAGGATTCCAATCGACCGTATTCTCTTAAATCTGAACCCAATGCGCCGTGCAATTTTAGCTGCTTCCCAATCGGAAAGACGGCGTTCTATACATGTGGGATAACTACAAGCGGCATTGCCTTACTTTCCGGTCTGCTTGTACATAACGCGCGCTATAGATTCGTAACCTTTAATATTTTCACCAGAGATTCTTGTGAGTGGCGTCATGGAGCCATATTACCCAAACCTGCCAGTGTCTTGGCGTTGCGAGAATTATGCCGCACAGGGGAAGCCACGTGCGCGCTTATCTCCCCGTACATTTCTTAAAATGACGCAGGCCTTAATTACCTTTTCCCACTTGCGCCACAGGTAACATGGGCTGTCACAATACTAGAGGGGGGTAGCAATAGTAAACGCTCAACCAGATTACCAAGACCTCGCAGTACAGTCAATCGAGGCACAATTCCATAAATTTCCACGGGGTATTTGCTATGAGACCTCTCACAGTCGAGAGGAGACTAATGGGCGCAGGAAGGTCCGGGGAGCACTGGCATGACAGCCCTACATACGTATGTAGTGCATATCCTGTACATATACTTTGCCAATTAATAAACTTTGGAGAGGTCACCGTCGTACAATCGGGGCGGTCTTGTGATGGTTAATTCTAGCCTCTGAGCAACTTCGAGGGATTAAACACATCAAGTTGGAGCTTGTATAAGGATATAAAAATCCCATCCGTCTGATTCAATTACACTCCTTATTTATTAAACCACAAGACCAAAATGCACCCACGTGCCTCACTGAGCTTCAGCTCTCAAGGTTCCTCCTCCACCGTATCACCGAGCCAGGCTATACAGACCAGCGTGCCTTCTGTGCCGCAAGCGGATAACGACGAGCTCTGGTCGTTGTCCAGCGCGAAAACATTGGTAGATTGCTTCCTCCAAGAGCCGAGATACCAGTTTGACTTCAATCGCCAGGCTGCCTTGCTCACTATGTTCAACACTCGATCCGAAATTCTCATCTTCCCCTCGTCTACCGCGCTTCAGACCTACAAGTTTTGTAAGAAGTACGCCAAGGTCTATCCCGAAAGAGTGCATTACTTCCAATCACAGGGGTTAGGCTCTCCCGTGTTGGTAAAAAGCTCCCCAAAACCATCGTTGAACATATTCTCCAGGCCGAAGACTAATGTTCCGTGTATCACGATTTACAAGTACATCCAGCCCCCGCTACCAAACCAGAAAGAGGCCAATATGGATAAACATGAGTACGTGAAGGTGTACGAGAAGCCCGTTAACGACAAAGCGTGCACAGCCTTTACATTGGCCTTTACCCCGGATCCTCTTAGCCCCGAAAACAATTTCCAGATCACGATGTTGAGTCACCATTCCAAGAACTATATCGACTGTATGGTGAAGGGCACCAAATTGCGGATCATGGAGAGAAAAACCAAGAACAGAGCCACCAATATCTCCAAGAGCCTTGTCAAGGCGTTGGTTCTCGACGATGAGATGGAGATCCTCAATGACTACTACAGTGAAAACTTACCTGAAACTGGGACTGGTAAGGGCAAAAAGCAAGACTCTGGTAGTATTTCCCCCGATTGCCACTTAATGAACGACTACGCATACATCGACTCCGCTCCGTTACGGCTTTTCTTCAGTAATTTTAGGAGAAGTCCACAGAGCTTCAAGGATATCGCCCAGTACACCTCATCCACTCTCGATTTCAGCGCAGAAATCCCCGAGGAAGAGACCATCACCATCTTGGAGAATAGTGGCCGCACGGCCGATTCGGTAGCCCACGAACAGTTTGAGGCGCGAAGGCGGACAAAAACGTCGTTTCCCTCTTCGGTAGCAGCTGAGAATGCCTTTTTGTTGCCTGATTCGCCGTCCTTTTACGATACATTCCTGTCCTTTTCACAGAACGAAAACTCCCTTATTTTGAGTTGTATTTTGATGGTGGCGAAGGAGCAGAAGATGAAGCAGAAGTGCACAGGATCGAAGCGGCGCGAGGCGTTAGTCAGTTCGTGCGATTCCACGGAGACGAACTACACCGGGCAACTTGGATTGGGACACTTGGTAACGTAGTGAGGGGATATGGGGATGGAGGGTTACGTGTAACAGGATTTACACGAACCAAATCTTCAGACGTCGGTCCTGTCTGTTGTGATTAATACATAGGTTTATACTCTTTTAATCGATCAATACAGATTTACTAGGCAGAATATTAGAGGAGAAAGGGTGGTGCCACTCCAGAGTAGTTACGGAGGTCTCATTGATTATCCAACGGTATACTCAATTCCCTTAGATAGAGCATGTGGTTGTATTTCCGATATAGCCTATTTCACACGAGAAATTCTAGTTTACAGGTGCTAAGCCCTTTCGGATCAAATCCTGAACTATAATTTGTTAGGGCTATCGCTCTCGATCCAGAGCGGCTAGTGATTACTAAGGTAATAAGAGACATTCCAGTTGTGGGGCTGCATAGTCTCAACGTTTGCACCGTCTGAGTTCTTATCGGTTTTATCTTGTGGGTATGGGTATGTTGTTACTGTGACCAACCTCGGATCGGCCCGCGTTTCTCGGGACATGTGTGAAAAGCTAAAAAAGCAATAATATGCACCTACATGGACGAATGAGGTACCCTCAAGCGCGCGAGCCAGAACTTTTCCGCGCCGGTCCCTGTGAAGACGTCCACGGAGCGCATGGCTGCAACGCGGAAGAATGGATGTGGAAACATGTATGCATGGAGTTAGTAAGTGAATTATGAGTGAGGTTTGGCCATAAGACGGAGGTTCTAACAGTTACAAAAGTTTTGAACAGAATTAGCATATAGGAGTCCATCTTCACCTTTGTATATAACCCCTCTATTCCTCCCGCGTGACTAACATCTCGTCAGCCATCTTACTAGGGACCTTCACAAATCATTAGGACCCCAAATCATTAAGACCCCAAATCACCAAGACCTCAAATCATTAAAACCCCAAATCATTAAGACCCCCACAAATCACACATTCCAGCTATGAACGACTCGGAAGGAAAATTGTCGGTGGCTGACACCTACCAAAAAGACCCAGAGAAAAACGATGGACAGGAAGAGGCAGGCTATCCCGGTGCGGCAGAAATCTCGGAAGCCAGGCCGGAGGTGTTCACCTCTGCCATCCAGGAGTACATGGTGGTGATGATCTGCACGCTTGCAGTTGCGGCTGCTTCCATCTCTGGCGGCTGCTACCAAATGTCACTAGAGCACACAGGGAAATACTTCAACATCAACGGTGGTCTGTTGACGTGGGCTATCGGTGCGAATAGTTTGGCCGTCGGGGCGTTTCTTCTCCTTTCGGGCGGGGTTGCGGACGCCTTTGGCCGCAAAAACTCCTTGATCATCAGCATTATCCTCTACAGCGTGTTTAATTTAATCACTGGATTTATGCAATCCTTTATTTCGTTGTGCATCTTCCGGGCGTTCATCGGGATCTTTGTTTCGGCCGCAACACCCGCCTCGGCCGGGATCTTGGGGGCCAGCTACTCTCCTAGCAAGAGAAAGAACCGAGTCATGGCTTGTTTTGCCGCCGGTGCACCCTTAGGCTACATCGCTGGGTTGATTGTCGGTGGTATTGCTACGGAATACCTCAGCTGGAGGGCCTGCCACTACTTTTTGGCCATCGTCTACATCTTCTTAGCGCCGCTAATCTACTTTTACGTCCCCCAGGATGCAACCTTAGACAGGAAGACAGTGATAGCGAAGCTAAAGTCGTTAGACTACTTTGGGGCGTTCCTCATTATCAGCAGTTTTACCCTCATTGTCTTTTCCTTGACCCAGGTGGATGTCACGCAGGAGAAGTGGAACACTCTGTACATCATCGCGTGCCTTGTGCTCGGGATTGTCATCCTTGGCTGCTTCGTGGTGTACGAAATCTATATTCCCGAGGACCCGTTGCTCGTGGTGGAGCTCTGGAAAAACCGCAACTTTGTCATAGCCGTGGTGTGCATGGGCTTCTGTTGGATGGATTTCAATGCGGTGCTCACCTACTATGCCACTTTGTACTTTCAGTACATCAAGGACTACAGCCCGTTGCACACCACTGCGGTCGCCATGCCCATGGGTGTTGCGGGTGTCATGGTGAACGTCTTTGCGGGCTTGACGTTGCATCTTATTCCTGGCCGTCTCTTGATGATGGCCAGCACTCTTTCGTTCTTGGCAGCTGCAATCATCTGGGCCACCATGGGTTACGACAGATCCTACTGGTCCGGGCCTTTCATCAGCTACGTTCTTTCCGTCATCGGGGCTGACTTGGCGTATAACGTTGTCAACATGGTTTCCCTTTCCTCCGTGGCCAAGCACTTGCAGTCCAGAGCTGCCGGGACGTTCAACACCTTCATCCAGTTGTCTGCCAGCATCGGGCTAGGGGTCTCTTCCGCTATTGTCAGCGCCACATACCCCGCTTTTGGGACCCCTGAGGGCTATGCGAACAAACTCGGGTTGTTCAAGAGCTTTAAAAACGCATACTGGTTTGGTGCTGGCTGCGCAGGGGCCGCATTGGTTCTTTCCTGCTTTTTGCAAGTGGGGACCGCTGGGGATCAAAAAGACGCCGAAAGAGATGCTAAGTTACAGGCTAAAGCGGAGCGTGAGCGGTCTGAGGGGTTGAGCAACAAGATACTGAATGCGTAAGCTTCAATAGATTGCAATTGTATACGTATCTATTGCATGACCATTATGATTAGAGTATTTAGAACATAGCTTTTTCACTCGGATATAAGTTTCGTCCGTCCAACCTCGGAGATTGTAATCGCCTTAATGTGCGGGGTTCAACACAATGGTAGTTGTGCATCCTCCCAAACATATGCCATTTGACATATCTGCCCCTGTAAAAAAAAAGTTGAACCTCTGGTGAGAGAATTGTGGGGAATAATGTCTCTATGTGGCTGGCACGGCTATTGCCGCAAAACGGCAAAATGCGGAAAAACGTGCATCCGCGAGCGCGAATAGCCTTGTTTCCGCGTCTAACCGCAACGGCCGGCTGCCTCGAGGCAGTAAATTCTTTATTCGTACCGAAAAACTTGCATGCTGCATGCAACAAGGCGCCATCTGCCAAGGGAAGGACTTCTACGGCCGTCAAGGTGGAGAAATTGTATCAGATTTCAACCACGCGTTTCAAAAATTTTCATATGTATTTAAAGATGACCTTTTCCTGTTTGCAATGCTACTTCTAAAGTATTCCTGGAACCACATTCATACCACGTTGCTTGGATCCTGGAATACACCTCAACACACACTCACTTGCATCTCACTCACTAGCATCCTTCAATGACTAACTCCATACGATCCGAGTCTTTATCACTCAAACTATCTGGCCACAACACCCAAACATTCCATCTCAGTGGTACTGACAGCCAACCAGATCTCGAGAAGGGCGAACCAACTCCCGTGGCAGTCATATCGGAGGCCAGACCCGAGGTTTTCAAATCTGGGTTACAGGAGCTCACGGTCGTGATTATCTGCACCTTTGCCGTCGCTGCTGTCTCCCTTTCCAGCGGGTGTTACCAAATGTCTCTACTGAGTGTGGGCACATATTTTGACGTCAACGGTGGACAGCTAACCTGGGCCATTGGGTCCAACAGTTTGGCCGTCGGGGCGTTTCTTCTTCTATCGGGTGGAATTGCCGATGCCTTTGGTCGCAAGAACTCCTTGATTGTGAGTATGTTCCTCTACTGTGTGTTCAACTTGATCACCGGCTTTATGGAATCGTTCATCTCACTTTGTGTGATGAGAGCGCTAATCGGGGTCGTCATCTCTACGGCCACTCCCGCTGCGGCAGGTATCTTGGGGAGTAGTTACGGCCCCAGCAAGCGCAAGAACAGAGTAATGGCCTGCTTTGCGGCTGGTGCCCCCTTGGGTTTTATCGGTGGTTTGGTGGCGGGTGGGATTGCGGCCCAGTTCTTGAGCTGGAGGGCTGTGCACTACTTTTTGGCCATCGTATACATAATCTTTGTGGTGTTGATCTACTTTTTGGTGCCCCAAGATAAGACGTTGAATAAGAAGGAAGTGCTCCATCAGTTGAAAGCCTTGGATTACACCGGTGCCTTGTTAATCGTCAGCAGTTTTACCCTCATTGTCTTTTCCTTGACCCAAGTGGATGTCACGCAGGAGAAGTGGAACACCCTGTACATCATCGCGTGCCTCGTGCTTGGGATTGCCATTCTTGGAGGCTTTGTTGCATACGAAATTTACATCCCTGAAAACCCGTTATTGGTGGTGGAGTTATGGCAGAACCGCAACTTTGTCCTTGCCGTTGTATGTATCGGCTTCTGTTGGATTGACTTCAACTCCATCGTTACCTATTACGGTACGATGTACTTCCAGTATGTCAAGGGCTACTCCCCGCTTCACACAACCGTGGTGACCATTCCAATGAGTATCACAGGTATCCTTGTGAACCTCTTTGCCGCCTTCACCTTGCATATTATCCCTGGCCGTTTCCTAATGATCTTTGGAATCTTTTGTTTCCTTGCATCGTGCCTTATTTGGGCCACCATGGATTACTACAGGACCTACTGGACCGGTCCTTTCATCTGCTATGTCCTTGCGGTCATCGGGGGTGATTTATGCTACAATGTCGTCAACATGGTGGCTCTTTCCTCGGTTTCCAATGATTTACAGTCGAGAGCAGCCGGTACCTTCAACACATTTATCCAGCTTGCTGCGAGTATTGGCTTGGGGGTCTCTTCCGCCATCGTCAGTGCCAAATATCCTGAAATTGGCACGCCCGAGGGTTACGCCAACACCCACGGTTTGTTTGATGCGTATAAGAATGCCTACTGGTTTGGAGCTGGCTGTGCGGGTGCCGCTTTGGTATTGTCTCTTTTCTTGAAGGTTGGCACCGCTGGTGACCAGAAGGATGCCGATAGAGACGCCAGATTGCAAACCAGGGCCGAGCGTGAAAAGGGGGCTGCCAGTGAGACCGCCAGTTTCTAAGCTGGCTTCTCCATCAAAATGGTCGAATCCCATTGAAATATAGATTGCAACTTCCGTTTTGATTTAATAGTAAGCTTCGTTGTTGTAGTAAGCGTGTACCTGTCACGTGGTAGGGATCAATATTCTATATAAGGAGGTCGATCCCTCCCTCCTTTATCCTATATACATTATAGAGGTAACCAGCATTACTTATTACTATAAGTAGATATTCTACCCTTGAGGTAGAGATATACCACAGTTGTATTGACTTTTACAATGTAAAAACATTGCTCACATGCCACTGGTGCTTGAACCTTTGAAGGAATGGGGGGGACAATATCTAATAGTTTCTTAGACCGGTAGCTACATACCCAATCCGTTTGAAGCAAGAATAAAAACCAGGCACCCTTATATTTCCAGATATACTAATACCCCTGAGGGTTCAAGCAATAAACCTATTAATGAAACAAGCTTACATTTTAGAGAGACGGCCCGCCAAGTGAGACCCTCCGTCGATTGGTAACACGACACCGTTGAGGTAGTCACTGCCAACACCGCCACACAAGAACTGGACGATCCCCATAAAGTCCTGGGAGTTACCCAATCTTCCCCTTGGGTTGTTCTCCTTGTAAGTATCCCCAATAACCTCCAACAAACCATTAGACATCTTGGTAGGGAAGAAACCAGGCGCAAGGACATTGACGGTGATATTGCGTGGACCCAACTCCAACGCAAGAGCTCTACCCAAGTGGTTCACACCAGCCTTGGAAGCTACATACCCGTAGGTACCGCCCATGCCCATATCAGCGCTGATGCCAGCGATAGAACCGGTGATCAAGATTCTGGCAGGATTGGAAGGAGTACCGTCCTTTTCCAACAAGGACAAGTGTTTTTGAATGGAAGTAAAGACTGCGGTAACGTTTAAATCCAAGATCTTGCGAACGGCCGAGGCAGGGTGGGTCTCGATCCCCTCACCCCAGGATGCGCCGGCGTTGGCGATCAAGATGTGGAGCTTGTCGACCTTAGACACGACAACCTTGTAAAGAGCGTCCAAGCCTTGGTCGTTGGCAATATCAGCAGCAACCCCGATGATTTGGCACGTTGGATTGTACTTGGCGGCGATAGATTCAAGGTACTTCTTGGCCTCCTGGACCGCCTTGTCCTTTCTGGAAGTAATAAAGACGATAGAGATCTGAGCGCGGACTAAACCCTCGGCAGCGTCGAGGCCCAAGCCTCTGGAGGAACCAGTAATAAGGGCATTTTTGCCAGAAAGGTTGATTGGAGCAGACATGTTGTGCAAATATTTATAACTAAATCCTTGTGGGTGGATGTGAGATATTCACAAGGGGGACGCTGCGGCTTTAAATAGCAATGGAAAAATACCCCACATCGTCCTTGTGATGGTTTCGGTACGCGGGAAGCTGGGGCGGTTGGCTGCAGTTCTGTCTCAGCCGAACTCCGATATAAGTCACGTGATCATGGCCTAGGATGACAAATTAGCAGATACGTCGCTGACTTGATGTTTGGCTGGGGTACTATGGTTTCAAGGCTCGGAGACGAGATTCCGAGAGCCCCCCCACTAATTATATTGGAGTTTCTAAGCCCAAGTCTGTACCGTGATGATATATGCCGAGAGCGTGGAAAAAGCTGCTAATCGGCAATGCCAAGCCTCTGCCAAAATAGGTATTACTAAATAATCCAGGAGTGACGTTTCTCCCTTTTAGAAGGAAATAAAAGGTGTTTGAGCTGGAATCTCCAGTAAGTTGATGAAAAGACTCAGTCTTGGCTGGATTTTTCATTTCCCCACCTCTTGTGCAGCAGGCTTAACGGCTGTACGTGCCTTGACCATTTTCCCGGTGAATCAACGACCAAAATGCTCCACCATGAAAAAAGTCAACCGTATACGGAGGAGCCTTATCGCTCTTTAGCGTATACAGCTCCTCGTCATGTTTGTCGTTTACGTTGTTGCTTCCATCTACATCGTTATAAAAATGTACCAGCTTTTCCGCAGATTCTTTTCCACCGCTCCCGCTACCGACCCGGCAGTCCTCCAAAAAGTTCAGTCATTGATCGCGTCTAACGCCGTCTTTGTTGCCTCCAAGTCCTTCTGCCCATACTGCTCCTCCACCAAGCAGACCTTACAGAAGATGAATGCCCGGGCAGAGATTTTGGAGTTGGACAAAATCGCCGATGGCAGTGCTATCCAGCAGGCTCTTCAGGAGATTTCCGGCCAGAAGACCGTGCCGAACGTGTTCATCGGTGGTAAGCACGTTGGTGGCAACTCTGATGTGCAAAACTTGTACCAACAGGGTTCTTTGAGCAAGTTGATTGAGGAGGCGACCAAGAAATAACGGGTGGATATGTAATACAAAAAGGTGGACACCGGGTCTTCTCAATAGATATGTATATATATAGTGGAATCAAACAGGATTTAGGCGTAAACGCGACCCTAGAAAGTCGAATCTAGATGTTAACCTGATATCAAAATAGAATGCAGCTATTGAGTCAAACAGCATGGCAGTTGCCTGTTAGCTAAAGGAATCTAGTGGTTTGGACTTTAGCAGCTACAACTTGGTGCAAAATGCTGACGCAACTTTGATCTCTTCAGTTAACAATACATTATAATATACAGTGATGTCCCCCTAGTACGTCTTGGCTGGACGGCCGCCCTTCTTGTTCTTGGTCTTGCCCTCGAATCCGGCTCTCTTCTTGTGTCTGCCACCGTCCACAACCCCCTTCATGCTCTTCAACATCTTTTGTTGCTTCTTCCCCTTGACCCCCTTGTTCTCCTTTCTCAACTGCAAGTTGTCCTCTCTTCTCTTGACCTTGGCGGCAATGGAAGCGGTGACGTTCTCCTTTCTCTCGACCCACTCGCCAGCGGACTTTCTCTTCCCGGCCTCTTTCTTTCTCAACGACTTCTTCAACAAGTTCACGTCGTCCTTGACCTTTTTCCCCTCGGCCTGCGCCATCACTCGTGTCCACTTCTGCTGGTCCTCCTTCTTGGCACGGTCCTCGGGCGACAACGTGCTCAACTTTTCCTTATTCTTCTCGATGCTGCGCAAATGGGCTTTGATATCGTTGTTGGCCGGGCCCTTCTTCTTCTTGGAAACCGTGCGGATGGCGGTCAAGTCCGATGTCACCTTGGACCCATCGGAGAACTCAATGTTCTGGAAAAGTACGTTGTTGGCGGTGGCGGTGTCGACCTCGCCCTCAGAGTCGTCGTCTGAGGACTCGGAGTCGGACTTTTCCTTCTCCATTTCCTCGTGCCGGCGCTTCTTCAGCTCCTCCTTCTTTCTCTTGCGCTCCTCCAAGATCTGGTCTCTGGACTTTGGCGCGCCCGGGACGTTGGTGCCCGGTGCGCGACGCTTCTGCTTCAACGCCTGGATTCTGTTTGCAAGCTTCTCTCTCAAGAGGCGGAGGTTTTCGTCCTTCGCCTTCTGCTCTTCTGGACTGAGTTCTTTCTTCACTGGCGCGGCCCGAGCGAGCGCCTTTGCAGATTTGACCTCAACCTTCTGGCCTTCGTCATCGAAGGCCACGTCTAATTCCTCGTCAGACTTCAACAACGGAACGTCCAGGCCCGACTCCAAGTCGGAATCCACATCCATACCATTGTCACTCATGTCGCTGTCGCTCGCTTCGGCCTCACCGGCTACAGGCTCGGTCGGTGCGACCCTCTTTCCCGGAAGCACCACCGGCTTGGAGGTTTCCTGCTTGTTGTCCAAGACTTCTTTGGCGGAAGCACCGAAATTGTTGTAGTCGTCGGCATTTTTGGCGGCCTCTGGGTCCAACTTGGCGCGCTTGTTCTCGCGCAACTCGTCCTTGGACTTTTTTTTCTGCTGCCACTGGTCCTGGGTGGCGGAGTCGTAGTAGAACTTGGCTGGGATCAACGATAAGAGACCATCGAAAGCGGAAGAATGCGTCTTGAGACGTTCCTATAGGTTAGTACTGCCATAGCTGGGGCTTTAGACAAAACTTACTTCTAAAGACTTGCTCATTGTGTCGGGATAGTGCAGAGCTTGCAAAACAAAACGATAGTAGCCGGCGAAAGTTTTCAAGTACTGTATGCAAAACCATTTAGAAAAAATAATTTTCAGCTTAGGTAAGCGCGCAGGCGATGAGCAGCCGCGCCATCAGTGCAGGAGTGATAAGAGACAGAGGGGTGACTGAAGGTTCATTGATTGTGTCATTGTCTTTTTACAGTTAATGGTTGATTCAAGTTAGATGTGGATTTACGGAATGGCCAATAAATTATGGAAGCGCGAGGCAAATTGGTTTAGGTGAAGAGGGTGAACGACGATTTCTTATGCAGAGTACAATTTTCCAACTTCGCCAGTAGGGGTGGGCCAATTATTTCGAATACAACCCGGGAGGAGTTTACCGAGAAAGTGCCAAACAGGACAATACCATGGGTGGAGCCGTGAAGAAGTGGTTTAAATAGATCATTGGAAAAGTATAGACGGAATATTTGTTACGGGTCGCACCTCCACCCATGGCGTTTTTACTCGATTAATAAACAAGCTTGATAAATTAATGGCAAAGCTCAAGGTTTACACCGTATTAAAATTGAAACCCCTAAGGCATAATCCCATGCTCCGCAGTAAAATACTTGTACCGTTGAAAGGTGCTTTACATTGCGGCTCTACGGTTGTGTTTTACATGCCACATACAAACCACCGGCTTCGTAATAAATATATTGCATGAAACCCACTGGAAAAGTGGGCCGAAAGAACTCGTTAAAAAACTCTAGAGTAGTCATCATTCGTAAAACGTGAGCGCAGGCATATGGAAAAGAAAAAGGTCAATAAATGATCGAGGCTATGGATACAGACGAAGCACAATGAAAGGGATGCTTCCCAGGACAAAATATCCGATCAAAATTAATGGCTCCAAGGTTGGTGTAGTATGAACCTGGTCATGGGTGAGCCACTGTGCAGCAATGACAGGGTCAGCTAAGGCTAATGACAGGGTTGGTTAAAATTGAACTCTCACATCTCTTATCTGGGTGTTTTAACAGAGGCATGGCGGTGAACAGAACGTCCAAATATGGTGAGAAAGGCAGGGCCTGGTGCAAAGTATAGAATGAAAAAAGTGGCGGTGAGGGGGGCATACCCAGTAAGGGCTTCCAGCTACTCTTCAAACGCTGCCTCCCCATTTTTCAATCCCAACATTACTCGCACATCGCTTGCCAACCTTAACCCCTTAAGTAACGGCATCAAGCTCAACAACTCCGTGTCCTGCGAATCGTTCACCCACCCTTCGATCATAATTCCGTTATTCTCATGCATCGCATAGCTCACCGGCGAGTTATCCACAATCACCACGCTCGAAAGGTCCTCTCCCACGCCTGTTGGGGCGCTCTGGCACACCTTGGCCAAATCCTTAATGTACCCTGCACCTGGCCGCAACGTGCAATGTCTCCTATAATACCTCCTGCTGAAGTAGGGCTGCTCATACTCCAACCAATCGATCACGGGGTCTGCGTACTCCTGGACCGATGCGGTAAACACCACCAATTCGAACCATTTGCTGACCGCACGGAGAAACTCGTCGCAGTAGGGCCGCTTGAACACGTGGTAGAGGGTCGCTGCTTGCATGTTCGACAAGCGGACCTCGATCATTGTGGATTGGGTGTTGGAGGAGTGGCCAGCAGTACCGCCGCGGGGAGTGCGACTGAGAGAGTGGATGAGGGTTTCGTCTAGATCGAGTACTAACGTTTTCTTCTTGACCAGTCGTGGAAGAAGCGTGCGCGGCGGCGGAAAAATGTACTGGGCAATGGAGGTTGACTTTATTGGATCGAGAGCGGATTCTATCAGTGGAAAGGCAGCATCAAGGGGCAACGTGTAGCTTTCGCTGTTGCCACTGTGGCGTCTGCCACGCAGGAGTGGCTCCTCGAACCCCTCCTCATCAAGGGGTATGGATGCAGATTTACCACCTTTGGAAGGGCGCGGCTTCATGAAAAACATGAGAGGGTAGAGAAGGACAGTGAGCATGAACATGAGGGGGTAGAGAAGGAGGTAGGTGGGTAGCCAGAGCCAGAGCAGGAGTGATTTATTTGTCTTGTTGAACGGCGAACCGCCTCGAGATTCACTACTGGCCCTTTTAGGAAACCATTGCCCACCTCTAGATTCACTGACTTCCGTTTTTTCAAATGGCGATTCACTTCGCCTTGGAGGATCCCCTTCGTCGAACGGAGAGTCTTCACGCCCGCTGTGGCGCGAGGCGTCATACATGTCGTCGTGAGGTTCGTCATCAGAGTTGTGGTGAGCTTCGCCAAAATACTGCTCCGACTCCTCAGGAATCGACGTGTGGAGGAGTTTTTCGATATTTCCGGCAATATACTGGATGGAATTCATGGCAAGTGATCTGGGTCTATAAATAGATCAGCGACTGGGAGTTAATCAAGGCTCAAAAAAAAAACAATAAAAAACCAAGAATATAGGATGACGGCCTTAGGATGAGTGAAAAAGGAATGAACCGCTACTGACAGCAGGAAATAAAGACTAGAATCTGATTCCAACAACTGACAACTGCAATGTGAGTACGATAAACCAAGGAGGAAAAAGGCTGGGTAGGGAGTGGGCCTGGATCAACGCTATGGAAAGATAAGTCTGAGGGTATACCTTCTAAGATGGTTGTAGCTTAACCTGTAACAGTTTATCAAATCGACGAATCTTCAGTACTCGGTAAAATCTCCTACGCAAACAGTCAGTCCATGCGCACCGAATTGCTCTATTTATCTCGGCCTGACATGTATTTTGGGTATCCGGCACGGATTCTGTTGGCGCTGCGGGGGCCCAAACTTTCAACTGTTGGGGGTGTCGTTCCCCCATCACAAGGGGACGGGATGAGAGCCATAACTGGGGGTACGTCCAAGAAAATCAATTTTTTTTTACAATAGGTGATAATTTACCAATCCTAATTGGAAGCTTTGGCCCATTTGATTGATAGTTTACTATCACATGCAAGCTTTGCTCTCTCTGCTGTGCCTAGCATGGCAACCACCGTTATTGCCGCCCGCCTTAGGGTCTACAGGTATGTCATGCTATTGTCACATGACCGGTCCGGAAGAGAGCATGCACTGCCGCTGAATCGAGTAGTAACGGTAAAATACCGCTTAAAAATGGCTTAGAATTATGTTTATAACTTCGGAAAATTATAAGTCTCGGTTCGAGGCAAGCGATTTAGGTTTTTTCGGCACGTCGGTAGAACCCTGATCTGGATGGCATGTGATCATCAGTGATAACGTCGATCTGCATGTAGGCCATTAGTTGATCTTACTGGTTCGATTTAAATTTGACAAACCTTGATTGCTCCTTGGTTGGGTTTAATGATCCAACACCTTGATAGACAAAACTGTCGGGGTTAAGCTCAATAACACGATAAATCGGCAGCTATGATCAGTGATACAGATTTTAGACCGGACTAAAAACTTGATGCAAATTGAAATATCTACGTTCACGACCACGTTTCATTGACGGGTTATAAATTTACTAGACTTTAATTACAACACCTTGACAACATCACAGGAATCGCTGCACAAAATAATGAATAAATAAATTACTCCTTGGCACCTCCACCTCTCAACGGCTTTACAATCCGCAAGTTTAGCCCTACCTTGGTGCTATTCTTCGCGCTAGAGCTGCGCGAGAGGCCATACTGCTGGGCGCTCGGAGACTCTGCGACATTCATTTCAACCCCAATTGGCACGTCGTGCAAACTCAAAGCAGTGAATAGCTCGCTCGAGGGACGGCTGGCACTCACTGCAGGCCTGCTAAACTGCTTCACGGCATCCAAGCGGTCGCGCAACATGCCCAACTTCTGTTCAAACGTCTCGCTTTCACGGGAAACATGGAACTGCTGCTCCTTCAACACACGTTCCAAGGTGCGGATACGCTCGTTGCGGATTTCGCTGATCTTTTGCGACACGAGAATGTCGTTGCGCAAGCGCTGGTTTTGGGCTTCCATCTCCTCGAGTTTGAGACAGAACTTGTCGAGCGCCTGTTCCAAGTGTTGCACTTTACGGGTATCGGCCGGCGAAAGGATTGTAGAGTTGGAGGGGGGATTGGGTATGGAATTTGATTTTGACGGGGAGGGAACCTCAACAATGGGTGTGTTCAAGAATATTTCCAGCCCAACCGCTTCAGAATGCACAATGAGTCCACCCCCCTTAGAGCCGTTTAGCGTTCCCTTTTTATCATTTTTGGGCGATTTGGCCTGCAAGTCCGCCTTGAACTGGGCTTCCCTCGCACGCAAATTACCCACAGTCTTCAAATTTTCACTGCCCAACTTTGGATCGCCCCTGTTGTTTTCCAGTCCGCTTTTTAAATCGCCCGCCTGTTTTGTCATTTCCCGAATCTCTGTGCTGTGTTGCACTTTGTTCGCACACAAACCAGTCTGCGCTGGCAGCCCACAAACCTGGGATTGAACTTCTAACTCCGATCTCGGGGAAGCATTTTGGCCCACAATGAACTGCACCAAATCCTGTTTCAACTGCAAGTTCTCATCGATCAAAGCGTCGTTCCGCTGCTCCAAATATCGCACACGTTCCACCTTCTCCGCTAGTTCCTCCTTCAACTCTCCCACCTGCATCGCCTGGATCGAATTGGTCGTTTGCAAGTCGTCAACCTGGGCATGCACCTCCATATACGGGACTTCCCCTCCCACCCCTCTCTCTAACTGCCGTTCCAAGTCTGCAATATACGCCAAATGCCGGCCGTTCTGCTCCTCCAACGCCAAAACTTTCTTCTTCAACTCTGCCGGGCTAACCTCCGCATTGATATGGGCGTGGTTCTTGATGCGTTTGGCCCTAGCCCCAAACCGCAACGTGGAAAGAGTCTCTATGTCGTTCCAGGACGACGGCGAACAGTTGATAATGAGTGACGTGCGCGAGTTCCCCCCTAGCGACTCCTGCAAGATCCGCGTGAGCTTCAGGTCGCGGTACGGCACGTGCTTCACCTTGGGGTCTGTTAAGGCGTTAATGACGTTGCCCAATGCGCTGAGCGAACTGTTGATTTTCTTCGCCTCCTCAAGCACCATCCCGGTGGCGCGCGTCTTTCCAACCTTCTCAGACCCCGCCAAATCCACAAGAAACAAGTTCCCCGAGACGGTGCGGTTGTCACTAGTGTATCTCTGGGTGAGTTTCACTTGGAAAATAGCGTGCGATCGCGAGGATTCTAGATTCATCCCGGTGCTGGCCACCACACGGGCCTTCGAGCCGAGCCTCATGACTTCGTACAAGTCTTTGGTGGACGCCACATAGACCTGTTGTAGCCCCTTGACGTAGACCCCGTCGACTTTATTCTCGTGAATAGCCAATTTCGCAGAATCACCCTCCACAAGAAGGTCCCGGAGATTCTCCATGTAGATTTCCATGTACGACACCAGCACCGTGTACTCCACCTCGGCGTCGCCACGTGCGATCTGGTCAAAGATCTCAGTGGCTATGCGGGGAATGATTCCCAGGTGCTCGGGATCGTCTAGGTCTCCCATCATGGTGTAAGACTTCCCGGTGCCCGTCTGGCCGTAGGCTAGAATCGTCCCGTTGTACCCTTGGAAAACATCCTGGACCGTCATTTTCGCGGAATATTGGTAGACGTCGCTCTGGCTGGTGGTTGCATCGAAGGCTGCGTCAAAGGTGAACATGTCACGGTGGGAAGGCGTGTCGTAGCACACGGTTGTGGCATCCGGGAACGTCACGATGGGATAGGTTCCAGCCAGATATCTCTCCGGGCGGAAACGGGCAATAACCTTAATATTGTTGGGGTTAGGAGCCGATTTGGGCTCGAAAGACGCCGCATAGTTCCCCGGACTGTGAGTATGGTGCACAATCATCGACTGCGGGCGGTTCCGAACCGGGGGCGGAGGGGTAGCCGGGAGCTTGCTCGGGGAGGCAAAGCGGGTATGAGCCGGCGACAGTGGAGTTGTAGCCCGCGGGATCGATGATATTGGTGACATAGCCTGTGGGAGCGAGCTCGGCATGTAGAGCGAGCGAGGTCGCGGCTGGCGGAACAGTTTGGGGCGCGGAGTAACAGGTAGTGACATAGTCAAGTGGTAATGCAATGGAGTTGACTAGGTTGGATATGTCCGAAGTTGAGCGGGAACAGATGTTGGAATGAGATTAATGGTAGGGATCCGATTTGGGCAGCCTGTGGGTAGCCTGTGTCTTGGAGATCTGAAGATTGTCTGGGTAAGGGTGCTGGAAATGAAAAGCTCAGACAATAGAAAATGATGGGCTAAGCCTCTGGCTTGGAGATCAGCTTGGAATGATTCCGGGATGTAACGGTTGTAAATTTCAGTGTGTTTATAGGAATTTCATTCGTGAAAACCCATATTTGTTTTGGACCTTTAGAACTAAACCTCTGACGTTCGTGGGCACTTTGCACCTGGCGTATTTCAGTTATGTTCCAGTCTCATCACCGTGTAAACATTGGCGGCTGCGGCTTCTGGCGGCCACAATGATCAGATCTCAAGCCAAGGGTCGTGTGCGTGAACATGTAGGCGACGGCACGTGGGAGTACTGGTCTCTGGAGGAGAGGTGAATATCGATGAATATGGAGAGACCGCTCTAAGTAATGTGAAGGCTGGATTATTTCGATGTGGTTTAAAAGGTGACTTTAGTAGACGAAAGAAGACATGACCTAAATTGGGCTGTAGATGCCTACGCAAGTGGTTGGTAGGACTGATTATGACGTACGGGATAAAATTTTGGAACCGTATAAAACAGAGATGGTAAAGCTGTTACCTGTAACAGAGATAGTAAAGCCGTTACCTGTAACATAGCTCAGTTCCTACAAGTATACGTAAACGACTAGGGCAACCATCACTATAACCCAGCATTTGAACTATTGATAAATGCCACATCGTAAAGCACACTGCAAACCGGACATACGCTACATATCCACGTGTCATTATTATCAAGGTCCGGTCTATTCCAATCACCTCCTATAGAACTCTAGGCCTCATTTCAGCGTAATCTTACAAACCAAAGTTTCAGATTCATAGACTCTATCAATGCCCGGACCCTACAAAATCGCCACCTCGTACACCACAAACGGTTCGTACTCGGTATCAACCAACGACGCGTACTCGCTCAACCCGGCATCGTTCTTCTTGATCTTGCCGTTCTTATCGACATTGAAGGCATTCCCCCCCAAGTGGCCAAACTGGTCGACCAACACGTTCTTCGCTCTGTTGATATCCTTCGCTTTGACTTCAATCAAGTAGATGTAGAACTGCGGCGGAAGGCCATATCTCAAGACGGATTCGCAGTAAACACGCAAAGCCTTGATGTGGAAGAGCGCGGCCGTAACCTCGGAGTACGCGGTAGTGGCCAAAACCGTCAATTCGCGCTTCAATTGCTTTTCCTGGGACCCTGCAACGTTGTATTCCTGACGCAACGCGTTGACGGACTCCTCGGAGTAGTTAAAGTCACGCGGGTGCCACTTTTGCTCGCGGCACCTTAACGCAAACTCCGCCGCAAACTTCTTGAACAACGTAACGGAGTAGAGCTGGAACTCACTGTCGGAGCTGAGGAGCTTTGCGGAGCGCGGAACCACGTAGCTCGTCAACGTTTCATAGGACGCCACGAATTGCGCCTGCAGCGCCTTTGGCACCACCACGAGCACCGTCGTGAGGTACTCAGAGTCCACCACAAAGTCGTCCTTGCTGACAATGTCGTGTAAGGACTTGACGGTCAAATCTCCGTTGTTTTTCCTGGCCGCGCTCACAAGCGCGTTCTTGGCCTGCTGGTAAGCGGAATACACCGCCCGCAAGTCTGTCTCTACCGCCGCCACGTCACTGGTGATGAGCGAAACAAGGTCGCCCACAGACTTGTCCAAGCGGTATTTGGATGTGTTCCACCGGAACTGGCGCACGTATTGCCCCACCTCGACGTTGTTGACACGTTTGTGCTCGTTGACGGCGCGCGACTCGTACACGGCACCGTAGATGTCCACAATTTTGGAGAGCGACTGCTGGAACTGCACATCGAGCTTGGCCAAGTCTTCCACCTCGTTCACCAACGAGTCGAGCGTGCCGATCTTAAAGTCGGGGATGGCGAAGTTGGTTACGAGGCTGGCAGCCGTCAGGCGCGCCACGTTTTCCTCAAGCCAGTGCTTCAATGCGGCGTCCGAGCTGTAGCTAGACTGCGGCAAGGACAATAAGAGGTAGTTGGCAATGGATTCCATGGTGGTGACGAGTCAGGGAGAGTGGGGGTGATAAGCAAATCGCGCTCACTTATCAAGGATCGGGAGAGGGGCTCTGGTGGGTGCACGCAGAATGTACTTCAAGTCTTTGGGGAAGCTAAACGTGTAATGGCGCCTGGTAGCAGTCAACGCCCAACTCGATAGAGTGACGGAGGAAAAAAACTGGCGGAGCGACCAAGGATTGGAGGGGAGATTTGTATCCTAGATATTGGAAGATTTTGAAGGGTAGCAGCACAAGATCCGCGTGAAGGCGATAAGACACGATTAAGCCTTTTAACCGAGCAGATAAAATTTCAGGCGGGCACTCAATATCAACATAATGCTTTTATATGAAAGTCCATATAGCTTTCACGGAGTACCGTATATAGAACTCTCGTCTCACTCCTGCCGCGATCGCCTCTCTGCTCTTTATCGCTGTTTATATTACGCCTTTGCTTTCTGACTTGCTAATCATTTATTTATAATGATATCCGGACTAAACAGTCATTCCTTAAACCTTGATTACATGGGACGTGGATACAGTTCGGACCCCCCAAAAGGAATGGCTCTATCGTTGGGCTGGTCTAGGGCCTGCAGTCGCCGCTTATTATTTCAGCGCAGGATATGCAATCAGACATGCAGCACAAATTCTTGAGCAAAACGTCTTTCATACCTCTCTTCCTGGCGACATGGTCCAATATTAATGTTGCGAACCATCTTCCGACTCGGAAGAGGTTTATATCTAATTCCTGCCCATTGGAAGCATTTGGCCCCTCAGAGAGGGTTACGGACAACGCCTCTGCGCCGGCCCCTCCCGGCCGAAGACTATTCCCAGCCCCAACGGCAGACCCCGCAGGCAAAGTACATGCACCACTACCAACAGCGAGCGGTAATGGTCTGGTTCTGCCAGCACTTTTTACCGCTTACTGTGGAGGAGCTGCAGCGGTACATTGCTAGTCTCAGCAGCGTTCCGAAGGAGCTTCTCCACCAAGAGTGGCTTGCGGTGCTCGTGGCTGTCACCAAGGCCAGGTACAACGACGGCGCTGAGTTGTATAAGCGGGATATGTGGCCGAACTTTGAGCCAAGAAAAGAGAAATACCGCCACTTTCGCCGCCCGTTGGCGACGCTTACGGCCACTCCTGATCAGCGAGCACGGGCTCTCAGTCGGCTCTTGGAGGCGGTGCGAGACCCCCAAATCAGACAGTTTCTTAGCCAAAACATCCAGTCGTTGAGTGTCCAGGCCACCGACTCTTTCATAGAGCAAGTAGTACGCCTCAGTCCGGCACAGCTCCGCCAGCTCGACATCTTTGATGTATTTGTGGGCTTCGGAGGCGATGTTTCCAAAGTGGTGGACCTGAATAACCCCCACAGATTCAAGCCAGCGCTCTCTCTTCGTGACTTTCTCTTTTTCGAGCTCGCCAAGGGGTTTTTCCGTGAATGCGCCGCGTACCGAATCCCCCAGCCCTTGCTTCTTTCCATCTTTGAATTGATCAAGATGGAGCCAGACCGCTTGCGGAACGAGTACATGGGTTATCTCATCGGGTACGAGTTTTTATATAACGCGTATCCAGGGGCCGACCGGAAAGTGCAGTTAGATCCATATCACGAAATGACGTATGTGTTTCCCGGGATGCTTAGGCAAGGGCTTCAGGCCAAGGTGATGGAATTGTATGCCTTACACAACGACAATAACCATTTACAGTCCTGGAGAGAATATGGAGTAAGGTTGCAATTGAGGTACGGCGTTCCAGCGGCTGCTGAGGCTTTGGTAGAGAGTATCATGGCCGATTTTGGATGCGTCAGTCCCTCGGTCTCGGCAGAGTTTGTTCAGCACTACTATTTAGTTGGTGACGGGGAAGGGTGTAAACGGTGGATGAGCAGATTCCTCGAAGAAACAAAGCGACGTGGAGTAGAGAACGACGTTTCGGACTACAACATTGGCATAAATGAGCTTCTTGCGCGGATGGAATCGCGCGGGGCCACACGAGAGGATTTTCTTTCTGTTTTGCGGGCAGCCATGTTTTTCAAACAAACAGACATGGTGGTGGCCGTCTATGAAGTTTTGAAAGAGTATGGAGCGAAGAGTATCATGGAGTATCCAATTTACGGGATTAACGACGAGTACAAGCTTGAACTACTCCCGAAGCTTGTGGGTGTAGCGGACGAGGAGACTGGATTGCTTTTAAAGACAGAATTAGCCAGAATCAAGGAGATCCCTGATGTTTTGTTAAAACACCTCGCATTATATGAGTCGCTCCTCCACGATTGCTTCAAAAGTCAACCAGCCCGGTTTGCAAAGTACCTTATCTTGCAAGAAGATGTCGAGGAGTTCCACTACTACCCAACTCAGCTTGGGATAAAACGGACTCAAGGGACTAAACATACTCAAGAGACTAAACATACTCAAGGGACTGAACATACTCAAGGGATTAAAACCCAAAGGGTTAAAAATACCTCTCTCCGATCTTTCCAGTCAAACCTCCTGCCTGATAGAAGCATGCTCACGGCTGCCATCCAACACTATATCACTAACGATATCTCAAAGGCCAATGCCATTCTTTCAACCCTCGAATTCGCAGCGCTAACAATTCGCCAACGAGCGCAGAGATTCGAGATTCCTCAGGTGCTGAGCGAAGACTATCTTCCCTTCATCGCTCATTACAGTGCTTTGGGTCAGTGGAAGGATGTCGATGCAATCCTATCTCGAATGGGCAAAGCCCAAGTGGTCTTCGATGCCAAGGTGATGGAAACTGTGTTGCGAGCGTACCATACCGCAGACGAGCCCGTACAGGGTATGAGGTTTTGGGACACGTACAAGTTTGTGGGTATTCCCAGCCCAACTGGAATGCAACTCCTCGCCCGTTCCCATGCTTCCTTCTCCCACGTCTGGAGTATGTCGCGAGACTTGCACCGATTACGCTCCAAGAATCAGCTTTCGTTGGTGCCGGATTTGAGCCGGAAGCAAGACATCCTCAACTTCTTGAGCGAACAGCGGAGCCCAGAGGAGATTGCAAAGGAAGGGAACCGCGGGATCCACGGTCTTTCCGTGAGGGACCTCTTTGCTCAACAGACAAAGACCTTAAACGTCAATGAAACCCCATCGCAATCGTTGTACAAGAAGATTCTCCAGGCATGTTTGTGGAGCCGGGATTACGTGGGAACCATCGCCATTATGCAGTTTATGCACCATTACTACGGTATGAATCCGGAAGGCGGGAGGTGGTTCAAGCGCATTATCCGCGAGACGAGAGCGGACGCGGCAGTGTCCGGGAGAAGAATGACTATCGCCACAGGCTTTAAGGAGCTTAAGTTTGAGGCATTACAGGCAAGAGAGGGCGTAAACGAGACGTGGAATCAGCTAGCATATTTGTTGCTAGATGAATTGGCGTTTGAAGGAGTCCCTTCAGAGGAGATCAACGCGGAGTTGAGTGCGGTTCAGAAATGGTTAAGACTTCCGGTGAGAAGCGTGGAGGAGCTTTAAATGTACGAATAAAGGAAACTTCAACATATCAGCACTGTTACAGGTTCTCCAACGATAGTTTGTTTGCCGCAATCATCGAAAGATAAAAGGGCTGGCATCCAATAGTTAGGTCAACGGCATACGACGCGCATAAGACTTTCCATAACATTTTGCATTCATATAGCTGGGCACTATGTCTCTCACCCCCAACAATTTTTCAGCAATTATAGACGATAAAACCAATCCATTGGTAACTATAAGTATATTAGTACCAATGTTTGTATTCTCAGAAATGAGTTATCCCTAGCCAGCTATTGTGAGATCAGCCTCCACCCTTCGTTATCCTGCATATAACCCTCATCTGGCGGCGTTAAAAATCTCCATCAAGACGCTAACACACTTCTACGGGTACCATCTTCTAGTAGCCATGTCCGTCAATGTCACATATGGCCTTAGAAGCGTCAAGGTAAAGACCACACCCTCTCAGAACTTAAACGATGTCTTAGTCCGCGCCTGCGAATCATTTAAGTTGGATCCATCGCGATTTGATCTCAAACACAAAACCAAGTTAGATTTGTCGTTACCGTTCCGATTGTCTGGATTGACCGCTGGCGCCAAAGTGGACCTTGTGCCACGCACCACCGTTCTGGGCGATGTTTCCATCAAACTCCAGTTGCAATACCCACCGTCTGCCCAGCAAACCGTCGATGCCGCCCAGTTGGTTAAAAAGTTTCCTGGTTCTACCAGGATTGAAGACGTATTGAGGCGTTATGAAGCGGAGCTTCAGGTGCCGATTATAGTGGTGACCGATGCCACTGGTGGGTTTGAGCCCAGCTTGCAGACCATGTCACGGACGATCCAAAAAGCGGAGTTCGGACAGACGTTACTGGCGATGGGGATCACCGGGGCGAGCTCGATCCGTGTGTCCTTCCGCAGGACCGTTTCCTTGGAAGAACAGCGGGCTGCACTGCAGAAACATTCCCAGGAGCAGGAAGCGATCAATGTCAGACAGCAAAATGTGCAAGCGGAGTACTTGAAGAAAAAGAGGGAGGTGGAAGAGTTAAGGGAGGTGGAAGAAAGGAGACTAAGGGAGGTGGAAGAAAGAAGGCTAAAGGAGGTGGAAGAAAAAGAGGTTAGTGATGAGCAGAAGACGCGAGGAGTCTTGGAGGAAGGAAGAGGAGCAGGGGTGAAGGGGGTTGATGAAGCAAATACCTCTGCAACGTCCCAAAAAGCCGAAAAGTCAACTTCCCAACCGATTGACGTGAATATTGATGCCAATTCCATGGAAGTGGATACCCCCGAAAAGCTCCTGGGGCCAATAATTTTCAAGCCCTCACCTACCCCTCTCCAAATCTACGACCACCCCGAGGCAGCCTACGATATGACCGTCTCACAGGCCAAAAAGTATCAGGCGCTCATCGCACTGAAGGCCCATCCGGTACCTGCAAAGTTGAGACAGCGGCCAGTTGCCAAGGCTTTTGCTGAATGCGACATCAGAGTCAAATTTCCCGATGGTGACACGTTGCAGGTATCGCTCAAGCCGACCCAACCCCTTGTGGACTTGTTCCACGCTGTTAACCAGCTCCTTATCAACCCCCGCCTCGAGTACAAGCTCTGTTTATCGTTTCCGCATACTGAGCTCAAGGACCTGGTGTTTGTTTCGTTGCTTGAGGCCGGATTTGGCCCCCGCACCATGGTTAGGTTCGAAGTTGACGTGTTGCAGAAGGGCCCATTCTTGAAGGAAACCGGTCACGAGGTTCCGGTGACCGTGATGGGTATCCAGGAGGCGGATGACGTAAAGTTAGAGGCTCAAAGATCCCAGATGGTGGATGAGGTGGAGATGAAGGAAAGCAGTATTTCGGGAGGTAAGCTTGGGAAGACCAACGGTGTGAGTGGGGGCAAAACCGGAGTTGCCAAGTTTCTCAGGCTTGGGAAGTGAAATTATAGAATACGTTGTGATTTGTCTGAATTTATATGGCATGCAAAGGACCTTATCGATGTATTTAAAATGATTCAATAAGTACAAATATAACGTAAGCACCGTTGATCTGGAATATTTATCTATGTTACATTTACCCTCACCTTATAACTGCAGGTTCTCATACATATCATGACATTAAATCATACCTAATTACAAGCTTATGGGTTCTGCTTGACAAAGTTGACACCCTTGGCGATGTTGTCAACCAAAGTTTCCTTGGCAACCTTGACCAAGGCTTCCTCAGCATTGGACAACTCACCCAAGGCGTGAATCTTGGCAACACCCTCTGGGCCCAAGGTGACGTTGGAAGAGAAGAACTCAACACCTTCAGACTTGAACAATGGAGAGTCGACGAAAGAGGCCTCAATGACGTCCTTTTCACCGGCAAGACCGTTCAAGATGGCACCGGCAAAACGGGCACCGGCCTGGGCCATGGACAAGGTGGCGGAACCAGCACCGTCCTTGGCCTGGACAACTTCGTCACCACCAAACTGGATTCTGTGGATCAAGGCGTCACGGGTCTCGCCCTTGATAGCAAGGTTGTGCTGGGTCTGGGACAAGAGTGGGACAATGGTGACACCGGAGTGGCCACCGACAACGTTGACAACCTCGTGGGCTGGGTTGGTACCAGCAATCTCAGAGATGAATCTGGAAGCGCGCAAGATGTCCAAGGTGGTGACACCGAACAACTTCTTTGGGTCGTAGACACCGGCAGACTTGAGAATCTCAGCAACGATTGGAACAGTGGAGTTGACTGGGTTGGAGATGATACAGACCTTAGCGGATGGGGCGTTGGCAGCAACAGCCTTGGCCAAGTCTCTGACAATGGAAGCGTTGGTGTTGAACAAATCGTCTCTGGTCATACCTGGCTTTCTTGGGACACCGGCTGGGATGACAACGACGTCGGCATTCTTCAAGGCGGAAGCCAAACCATCGTTTTCTGGGGAGTAACCCTTGACGGTGGAGTTGGTTGGGATGTGGGAGCAGTCGGCAGCGACACCTGGGGCACCTCTCAAGTCGTACAACGCAAGGTCGGTAACCTTGGTGTTCAACTTCAACAACAAGGAGAGTGGTTGACCAATACCACCGTTGGCACCGAGAACAGCAACCTTGTAGGCGGATGGGACGGAGGAGGAGAAAGTACGACGAGCAACCTTAGAGAACATGTTAAAAGTGGCAATAGAGATTGAGGCGGAACTGGAAGAAGAAGCGAGGGGAGTGCGTGTTTATATAAGGGATGGAAAGTGTGGGTGGAAAATTCGGCCCTAGGGGTGGGAATTTTCGCCGACCAATGGGCGGCTTCGGGGTTCCGTCTGTGCCGGATGAGATCGTCGACGCGGGAGCGGTTAGAGCAGCAGCTATAGTGACATTTACTGGCGACAAACCAGGATAAACGATTCACTTATGACTCGATAGCAACCTTCTTCCAATGCAATTGATAATCCCGTCTGAGTTTATAACCGCGATAGCACGTATTTCGGTAGCGGTGTTGCCAGATGAAGCTGTTCTGTAGTTTGTGCAGGATATCCTAACACATAGCGCGGCTTTTCGTGGGGCCGACTCCGACTCGGAGGCGGAACTTTGCGGGAATTTGGCACGTGTCAGATATGACGTAGGGTCGGTTATAACCCCTGGGCGGCCACGTTGGAGTCGCGGCGGCTTTAGCCGAATGTGGCAGAGCTAGCGGCCAGCTGAATGGTATTTATCGCTTGAGAGTTTTGACAGAGATGGTAACAGATTTGCGGGTCCTTATGAGGAGTATAGACAGAGGGGGCTTTGTGTATACCACTAATTTTGGGGCACAGGCCCCATATGTCTTTTTGGGGGATCTACATGGCAATTCGATAGTAGACCAGTTGGAGACACATCACAAAGATTACACACCGCTTGTTCATATCGATGTCTTTTTTGCGCAGATGTCCCCTTTCGCACAGCCCTTACGCTAAGAAAAAGAGCCTTGTGAAGATTTAAAGGCTAGGAATATGCTTCGGAGCCCAAAGGTTTTGCGGGTATCAGAGGGAGGTATTCTTGGCACCAGAAATATGTCTGTTAAACACTCTAAATAGCGATGACAAGATAGATATTCTAATAGGCTATCTATTTGGCATTAACATAGAGTCCTAGCACATCTCGTATCCGATCTGAAATGTGCACAATTGATCCACCTTGCTATTTAAATTTATCGGAAATAACCTCCACTGGCTCGACTGAGATGTTTAACTAGAGCTCGAGCTTACGCCTATATATTTTCGATACTGCATGACCTATGCCACAGATTTGGTCCACTTTGGAGATAATATACAACTATAGACAGGCTCAGCTAAATGATATATGCATTGCTTATTTAGCATCTGAGAGTTTGTTGGAACCGCCATCCTTGGAGACGTCAAGAGCTGCTTTCGTACTCTGAGGTTCACCTTCGGTCTTACTTTCAATCTCACCTTTAATCTCACCTGATGGTTTAAGGGGAATACCAACCTTCACCTCCGCTGCTTCAGTCATTGGAATTTCAGTCCCTGAAATACCAGTCTTTTGTTCCTTAGCCTGACCCTTTCTTTTGGTATAAACCACTTCTCTCTTTGGATTCTTAACCCCCTTTACTTCCTCCCCTCTAATCTCCTCTACCAATTCCGCCACCACGTTCCTCTTTGTAATCACTTTAACACCCAGCTGATGAAGAATAAACCGCTCAGCCGTCTTCTGAGCCGCCATAAGATACTCCTCGCTCTTGTCAATCGTCTCAAGACTGCGATTCTTTTCGTAAAACGTCGCCTCCAACACCCTCGTGTGCCTCGTTAAGCGTTTTTTATACTCAAGCAATGCGTACTTGTACTGCAACACGCTGTCGTAGTCGGTGTTATGTTGAAGGCGCTCGCTGAGTTGGCGATACGACTCCCTGCCATCGAGTAGGGCCTGTTCAGCCGCGGACACCTCGATTCGACTTGCCAAGTCGCCGACCACGGCACAAATCGTGATACTCACATCCTTGATGCGCGCAGGAAGATGCGCGAGCTCGCGCGGGTGGACGCGGAAGTCCTGCGCGTAGAACGGCGCGTCTGCAAATACCGCACGCAAATCGATGCGGCCGTCGCGCATGTCGCGACGGAAGTCGCGGAGCTCGACCAACGGCCGCAACGCAATTGCGCCCTTCTCGCACGAGTTGAAAAACTGGAGCGCGACGGTTTCAGCCTGCGCACGGCTGAGCGTTAATAAGCCGACGGACTTACAGTACCAGTGGAGGTAGCTGAGCGAGACGGCCACGAGCTGGCGGTTGCGACGCGGCTGTAGCTCGGTGACGCGCCAGAACGCGTTCAAGTCGTTGAAGATACGCTCGGACGTGTCTGTGGGGATGCGCCACGCGCGTGCGGCAGTCACCTCCTTCCCGGCGCGCTTCTCGCGCGAGACCTCCTGTAAGCGCGTCACCTCGTGCACATAGCGCGTGTGCGCGAAATAGCCAACCAACCCGGTCGTAACGATCTGCGGCGTGAGTTGCAACGCCTCGTACATCTTGTTTGTGCGAAGATGTGTCAACTGCGCATACTGGTCGTTCATCAAAAACTCCTCCGTCGACCGGTGGTACGCCTCGGTGAAATTTCTCATATAACTGTCGTACACCACCACATCCAATTCTGCCGGGAGCGAGGTGACCCACGTCTGGAACACGGTACACGCCTCCTTCGGCGAGTGGAGCTGCTTCGTGAGGTCGAGAAACACCTGCATGGCATGCGGATCCGCGGGGAAACGCTTCGGCGTGGGGTTCACCTCGGCAATATCCATCAACTCTGCGTGCATCGCGGGCGCAAGTGCGGGCGTAAGCTCGGGGATATGGAACCACTTCTGGAGGATCTGCGCCGCGCGCTGCATGAGTGCCGGGGATCGGAATACCGCCGCGTAGCTCAACACAAGCTGGGCATCGATGTGGAGCTGGCTGCGCGGCTGGGTTCTGTGCTTGAGCACCATCCGCCAGATCATCTCCGCACGGCGGACACGGTCCAACTCGTCCTCCAAGGTCTTGAGGTAGTTGAAAATGGTGGTGAACGTTGTGGCCGTCGGCTGGAACGAGATGTGTTTCGCCTCCTCCATCTGCTCCAACACGGGGTGATCGTGGGTCTCCACCCTAACGGGTGTGTTGGTTGGGTCCGTACGAGACATTACGTAGTGGAAGAGCTCCCACGCGCGCTCCGGCTTGTCGGAATGGAACAACGCATTGAGGCACGCGTTGAAGTGCTGGGCGTTCCAGCGCGCGTTGCGTGCAGCTGCATAGAATACTCGCGCCAACTTCTCTGCCTGGAGCGCGGTCAACGGCGAGTTTTGTTTGGCGGCGCCTGCAAACAAAATCGTATACGTCAACTCATTCACATCGACGCCCCACTTTTTCCGCTTGACAAACACCTCGAGAGCCGCATTAAACCGGTTATTAAGCAATAGATACTCCATAACTCGGTTCATCCCGACAACCCCCTCTTTGCCCGCAATCCGCGACACGTAGAGCGCCTTGTTCACGTGGCCCTTCCGGAGGAACCGTAACACGTCTTTTTCCACCACAAACGTGTCTTTGAGCTGGTCTCCGGACGTTCCGAGGATATTGTAGAGCACACGGCGCTCGGTCACGTCGAGTTTTTTGTGGAACTCGTCCGCACTCGGCAAGTCGACGTCGTGAATCGCATCGTATTCGGTAATGTTCATGTGGAGCTTGTGCTGCAAGATCTCGAGCGCGTGGCCCTTGTTGAGCCTGCGAGTCTGGCGCGCCGCTGACTCGCGCACAGCTAGTGCCTCGTCACGCTTGCGCTGGTTGGAGGTCTTGAAGTTGCGCGGCACCTGGTTCGTGCTAAGAAGGATGTTGAGCTTCTTGCGCACGGAAGAGCTGACAAGCGTAGTCGTGTGGAACTGGCGAAGCCGGCTCCGCACGTGTCTAGAGGCTGAAAGCATGATGGAGGTCCGTAACTGGGTTTGTAGATAGAGATGTGTGGGTTGGGACTAAAATAATTGCACGCTACTTACTCACATGCAGGTGAGCTGAAAAGTTTCATATCCTGCACACATACTCATCGCGTTGCGGCCCCCAAGGTGAGAGCTACGGTTTGGGGGGCTGTTATGGGAATACTTCCAATCTACGAAATATTGGTCTTGGTAATACGCAAACAAAAACGTCATTCCGAATACAATAAATGAAGCGAGCAATCAGTTGCTGAATTATACGGCGGGAGATCAAACGTAAATTTTTTTTTATATCGCTAGACGTAGATAAATAACTATATAATATGGCTGATCAAATTTCGAATGGGTCACAGACAGCAAAACATTGAGCCAGCAAGTTCAAATCCAGAGCCTGATACTTGTGTAAGCTTTAGATGCTAATATTTCACCCAGTTGTATTTGTTTTCGACCTCTGATTCTGGAAGATACTCCTTCTGTGGTCTTACAACTCATCAATGAAGTGTTCCAAGTCCAACTTTTGCAAGTCAAGCAGCTCCATTTCCGGTTCCATTTCCGGCTTCATTTCTGGCTCAAACAAGAGATCCTCCATGGCCCGCTTGATCTCTGCGATCCCCTTCTCCTCGTTGGTTTCTGCTTCGCTGAAAAACTGTGGGTCTCCGACGTGTTTTCCAAACCTCAAGGGCTGTACTGCGAACCCTTTGCCAAAGTCACCACCGTCCCTGGAGTAATTTGCAATAAACCGGTAGCTGTCGCCTCTTCCAGTTCGTCTGCTTGTCTCACTACCGTCAACTAGCAACTCCATGCTGAGCATTCCCGAATCCATCGCCCCCAGATTTTTCTGGAAGTCGTAAATCGAGAATTGCACCTTCCGGTTGTTGAACAAGTTTGGGTACGGCAAACAGGTTTCGATTTCTGCCTGGGCCAACGGATTTGTGTAGTAAGGTTCGAGATCCTCTTTCTCTCCTTCGCTCTGGGAAGCTTCGGCCACCATTCCGCTGGCCTCCGGCAACGCATACTGCCAAGAACAAGAGCCATCAGTTGGGCTCACCACTTTTATCACACCATCCAGAACAGCCAAAAGGCACCCTTGTAGCGAACGTTGGTGGTGCAAAAGCTCGACCGCATCCACGTGCTTGGCCTTGTAATCTCCCGAGGAGAGGGTGGCTATTCTAGGTCCTAGGCACATCCTAGTCACCCCAAACGAGGACAAGATCCATGAGTGGTCGTCCGGAGGCTCGCTGAGGTTGGTGGAAAACCAGTGGATGGAGCCTGAGGCACGGGTGGTGATACCAAATGACCCTCCCCCGCCGCCCCAACACACGCTGTCGATGATGGATGCAGTTTTTCCGCGGATATACTTGCCTAAAAAGGAAAATTCAGATGGAAGCTTTGACAAATCCCAGTAGAGCAATGCGTCACCTCTTTTGTTGGCGGTGACCAAGTGGGCATCGTAAGGAGAAAGTGAGAGGTACGAAAGGTCGCCGCCAGGCGGTCTTAACACTCCGAGCGTCCGGCCATTTGAAAGATCCACTACCACCACTCGTTTGTGGGCTTTTTCTGGCGTCTCTTTTGAAAAGAGTTTGGTTAATGTGTCTTTGAGGTATTTGTGAGTGCTGGAAGGAGAGGCGGAAGACTTCTCCTGCTGGTCCCGCGAAAAGTAGTCGCCAATCTTTCTTGAAGAAGCCTCGGAGACCTTAAACACACCATCGATAGTGGCAGCAGAGATGGAGGAGATTACTCTGTTGAGCAAAGGCCCTGGAGGCGGTAATTTCACCGGGGTTACGTTCCGTTTGGTGTCTTCGCTTGCCTTTCCAGGGCAATAGGCAAGCCATTTCCCCGCGAGGGAGCACAAGGGGTTTCCGTTTGCAAAGGAACAGGGGTCGAGTTTGGCTTGGTTGGGGAGGCCAAAGCCAACTTTCTGGAGGCTTTTGCGGTCATATACGTGCATTTTTCCATTAGCGTCCACCACCACGAAGTGGGACTTTGAGTGGGAAAAGATGTGGTAGGGGGCTGAAGCGGTTTCCCTGAGGAGCTGGGTGGTTGAACCTCCTATGGTGGTGACGTTCACAAGGATGTGCTTTCCCATCGTAACCTGAACTAAAAGCACGAAGGGTTTGCCTTGCAAAGGAGTGATGGAAACGATGGTGCCCGTTTCTCGCATTCTGTGAGAGGCAGCCAAGTACAAGGTTCCTCCGGCACTGGCCGCTGTCGCCGGAAACCAGTCCCAGACCTGAATTGCGTTCTGATACGCAACAAAAACCTCTCCGGCCGTGCCAAACTCGATAAAGGGGTATTCGCTGTCTTGCTCCATAACATCGCCTGCGAAGGGTTTGGCTTTGAGAAAGTCAGGGCGAGGGGGGGAGGAGGAGGGCGATGAGGGTGAAGCAGAGCCGCTGGTCTCTTCTTCATCAGACAGTACGAGGTTCGGCGGTGTGGCTAAATCATCATCCACGGGCTCAGTGGGTGAAAGAAGCAAAGACGCCTTTTTGTGCTGATACCGTGCTACTGCGCTGGCGGCTACGGACGAAGCGGTGACTTTGACCTTAGTCCAGGTAGCGGCTTTGCCAAGCTTGTCGCCCTTGCGCGGGGTAACGGGGCTAGACTGTTAGTATGGTTATAAGGTGAGACTGTGGTGGATACGCACGTCCTGAAGATCCTGGTTGTTTCAGCGGGGTTCATTTGGCAACTATTGCGGGGCAATATGTAGCAGGCTAGTATTGCGTGGCTTACGGGCTATAAGATGGGCACTGGTGATGACAATGAATGAACGGTATATATGGTTGTATTTGTATTTGATCTTGT
>NW_017566847.1:430251-463012 GCF_001661335.1 Babjeviella inositovora NRRL Y-12698 | reverse complement strand
GGTTACGCGTCAAGAGGCGGAAGTTATCGTGCCGGTTTGCTGATAAGGAGTCTGAACCTTATTTTGTGGCTGGAATGAGATCTGGTTTGGTGGTGGGGATAAGTGATTAATGGGATAGGGTATTAGAAGGTGTAAAAGAGTATCGGTATGTTAGAATTCGAACAGCGATAAGGATGGCACTCAGGTGGCACCTAGGGAGATGACTCGAATGTTGACATCAGAGCACAGTGACGTGCCGGGACGTGCGGGCGACCCGCGGTGCATATGTAAGATAAGGAATGGTAAGAGGCGCACTCCACGGAAGCCTCCCTCCGGGGATACCCCACTCATACTCCCCGGTTACTACTCAATATTACATTCTATTTGTTCCTTTTTCGGGGGCAATACGTATTGTCGCGTTGGATAACGTATTAGAGTGGACACAGTTTGCCATCGAATGTACCTCAGTGGTGGCCTAGGCTCGGGAAAACTCTAAGTGCATGACGTTAATTAATTTCGTGGCGCGTGGGGCGCATGTAGCCGCAGCAGCAGTGGAGCCGAGTTTATAGTACAGCGACACGTTTGCTGGTAATTAGCCTGGTCACGTGATGGACATTAACGATATCTGTGTGAAGGAGCTTAGACCACGTTTCGTGCGGAGGGGGATTGGAGGGGCGAAGCTTAAAGACGATACAGGTAATCCGAGAGATACACGTGTGTTGTTGAAGGCTGACGAGTACTACTGGGCTGGGTCGGACTATGGATTTTCAGTTTCAGCACGCCTACGGTCTATAGCTCCAGAGGCTAGACATTCACAGAACCAGCATTGATTTACAACCATGTACGTATGGTTTTTTTACCACGCGGTTAACATTCTGCTGATCAAGCTTAAGGATTGTAAATAAGAATTTACGTCGCCATCCTGTCTAACTATAATGGGGGAGAGTCAGGCGGGCAAAGAGCTGAGAAGGGGCTGGGGATCATACATGGACAGAGAGCCTTTAAAACTTAAATTTAAGCGAAGGGGTTTCGTGGATAAACGTAGACTAAAAAGGACTGATAATTAGAACGGCAATGTGGCGGCAAGCTACCGATTAAGCTCAACAACAGCCCGTAGGATTAAACGACCGTTCACCAAAGCCTTAGGGTATCGGGCAACCAGTGCTTACACACCCCATGTGAAAGTAACCAATATATTTAATATATTCTACTAGAAACAAGTATGATACATATAAACCATTAAAATTTATTATTTCTGAAAATAAAGAGTAAAACCAGCCGGGAGACCCGTGGATGAGGGATGAATTCTGAGATTTTCAAAAAGTTTTAAGCCTTAATAGCGAACTTTCTCTGTGGGAAAGCGATAGCTTGCTTTCTGGCCTTGTCGGTAGTCTGGAACTTCTCAAACTTGGTCAACTGTCTTCTGATGGCTCTGGTCTTCTTGGCTCTCAAGTCCTTTGGCTGGTACTTCTTACCGGAGTAGAAAGCGGCAACGTTTTCACGCTGTTGCAAGTTAATGATGGTCAAGACACGGGCAATGTTCTTACGAACAGTGTGGATCTTTGGCAAAGATGGTCTGGTCAACTTCTGGACCTTCAAGGAAGCCAATTCCTTCTTCAATTCAACTAATTGGAGTTCCAATTGGTCCTTAGACTTAGTACGGAGTTCGAAAGCTTTGACACCGGCCTATAAAAGGGTTAGTATAATATTCGTCAGGTCAAAGTCCAGGTTGAGCCAAATATTTGTAGTTGTCACTTGTCGATGTGCCTAGAAAGGATTCTCCAACAGCCCTGTTCACGAAAACTAAGTTGCTGTCGTGTCGCTGTCCGAGGTTTAAATGAACGGGCTCTCATTCAGTAACCCCTTGCTTGCAAATCTCTCGGACGTTTAGTATAACTGGCATGGCGTTTCATTTCTTTGGGACTCGTTTTCTCGACATCGGAGTTGACACTGGGAAGGGTTCCTGTTCTGCCTCAAGACTTGGTGAATCTGGACGATGGTTGGACGGTATGCACATACCATTTTGTATATATTGATTAACTGGGTTTAAAAGACACTATTACGTATGGGTGTCAAGTTTTTTATTTAGTATGGTTGAAAAAAATTGCTAGTACCGAATCCTCAGTGTCTGGCGCACACAGTGCCTAGGCGGAGTGAAAATTCTCACTAGGTTGTATGGGCAAAGGTACGTTACCCGGAGAAATGAAACGGCCAAACCATAAAGTCGTTCCGAGCCCAAAAGGTCGTGCAATAATGGAATTTCCTAGCCCGGTGTTCGAGATAAAACTGGAAATTTGGATTGCACGTGACTCAATCCAGGGCTTGACAGCTGCGAAAACGAAAAAAATTGCACCGATTCTGCATATTGCGTGACTGTGGTAGAAGCCCTAATTATCAGCACGTGATTAATGACTACCGGTGGGGGGGCCCTGTCAGACCGGCGGGTATTTCGCAAGGATTCACCCAGGAATATGGCATATTATTATTGGCATAGCTACCGTAAATATATAAACTAGAAATGGTTATAATATAGTATTATTTGTAGAGAACTCTCGAAATAATAAGCGGCTGACATATTCAGTGACAGCTCTATACCAAATGCAAGGTGGGCGACACCAGCCGCACCACGTAGATGCATTGGGGCGTGCATACCATCCGATGGTGATGCAGCTTCGCCTAGTGATGAATTAGCATTCAATCCAAGCAGTGTACTCTGGGCCTTTAAACCAGTGATAGTTATTATTTACAATGGGCACACTTTTTTTCCTGTAATATTACAGTGTTGGCGGCTCTTTGAGCAGGATATTGGCACAAATGATAACAGCATAGATCAATCAAGGCATATTCAGAAAAACGATAACCATCGCGCTATCCAACCCCACAGGGGCCTCACACTTCTTAATTCCCCACGTCGATAGAGTCGACAAGGTCGCGGGCCAAGGTGGCCTCTTTGCTTTCATCCACCAGGCCTATATTTTCCTGGGCCTTGGCATGATCTTTCGGTGTTGAAGCTCCTGCATTCTCCTCCTTCGTACCAGATACCGCTAATGATGCCGGGGTGTTTTCCGGGGTGCCGCCCCGCTCGTCGATAATGTCATGGATATACTGCAGACTACCCAGAATCCCCTCGCCGTACCCGTCACGGTGCTGGCGGTTGTACGGCTGGTAGCTCCGGTGATTCCCCCTGGAGTATGGCATCCGGTCATACCTCACAGTGATTATACGCCCTTCCAACACACTTTCGTCCAATTCCTCAATCGCACGGGTAGCACCCTCGGCCGTCTCAAATATCGCAATCGCAAACCCTTTGCTCAATCCATATTCTCTTTGCGAGTCCGCTGGCACGTCTACTCGTACTACATTTCCCGCCAGTCTGAGATGTTGTTTGACCGTCATCCAGGTGGTGGTGTACGGAATGTTCCCCACAAAAAGTCTCCGTGGGTCGAATACCTCGTTCCCTCCGTGAAACTGGCTTCGGTTCATCGGCGATGGATATTGGTTGGCAGGGTACCACTGCGGGTATGGGAATTCCATTGGCTGTTCAAATTTCAGCGGGAAATTCCGATTGTAGTGCAAGCTTGTGCGGTTCCGGGGATCGCTTCTAGGGGAGTAGTAGTTTGGATACCTTCCCTGTTTGTTTGACGAGTATAACGGCGGAGAATGTGCTCCATAGCCGTAGACGGGGCTCATCCCCCCGCTTGGCGAAGTCACGAGACTGGAGGGGGTCACTCGAGGCGATTGTGAAGCAAACCGGCCTGGGGTACGGTGGGGAGAGTAGGTATCCTCAAACTTCAGACCACGATTGAAGTCGCCGGGTATGTCTCCAAGGTGCATGCGCGGGGCTTCCAAACCATACGGGACAAAGCCCAGGGGAAACAGGGGATACATCGGAGGGTATTTGTTCATGTATACGGGGGCCTGGGCCGGGTTCATCGGGAAATACGGCATCATGGGGTTAGGGGGAGGGGATACTGGAATCATGTAAGGGTTCGCTGGGATGGCAGCCTCGTCATACGGCAGTTCATATGCATAAGGATTATCGAAGAAGCCAGGAATTACAGCTCTGACGGTCTTTCCTTTCCAACCATAGTCCTGTAAGACATGGAGCAATTTGTCGAGAGAGTAGGAGTCGTGCACCACTAGACTCGCCCAGCAGTCCGATTCGTCTCCGGGCTGGTTGAACAACATAAGCTCCGAGTAGGTATTTTCATCCACAAAGGAATTTAGCAATTCCGCTAAATCGTCAGCGGAGGTATCATTGGGCAATCCAATGATGTGAATCGGAGGTGGAATTCCGGGGGGAAGGGCCGGACCGAGCTGGAAGTTGTTAAACGCCTGTGCAAGAGAATTTATCTCCGGGTTGGGCGATGGAGTAACCGCGGCACGTTTTGACATTGTGGGATAAATCTATCGGTAATCTTTTTCCAGCTAGACGGAAATAATGCGAGCTTTCAGTGCATGAAACGAGCTTGTAGCACTATGAAAGCAGTGGATTTCTCCCGGTAATGGACTCAATGGTAATCGCTCGTAGACTTATCAAATATAGACTCAAAATTAACCACTCTTGGTACCTGTGGAAATATCTGAAAGTTGTGTCTGTGGAGCAAACCTTCTACTGACTCTAATTTTTGACTTGTTTCTCCCGTATTTTATCCTCGTTTTCTCTATCTCTCGATTATATACACGGGGGCTGCGGTGTGCTGCGGCTCGAGCGTTTATCCCTACCGCGCCTAATCCATGCACCAGACCTAGAACCTAGGAAGCCGTCTCCGAACGCCACACCCGGTGACATCGAAAGAATTAATTCGTCGCGTTTGCTGGGGTATTTATAATTGATTGTTCCAACGCAGGGGTAATACCAAGGTTCCAATGGTATGTTGGTGCTACTTTTGTAATAATTCACGGTCGTAGCCCGTCCACCTTGTGTATGATTGTTTGGGATACGGAATAGATCACACCTAGATGAGTTTAAATAATGAATAGGTTACCGCCCTCTACTGCTAGCATACCTGTTTTTTGGTTTTAGCCACAGATTGAATCTTAACAATGAATGGAATATTGTATGTATTCCTTGGTACGACACTGATTTAACGTGTTAATATCAGGAAGCTTTTACCAATATTGGTAATGACGCCAAAGTACGCGTGTACAGCTGGAAAATTTATCTGTATTAGTACCCCTAGTTTATGGAGGGTTCCCCAAATAAGAGCTTGCTCTTTATTAACGATCAAGGCATTTCCCTAATCTACAAACCTTTCGGATCCGGCTGCCCTAAACGTCCGTAACTTATTGGAGGCCGTTCCAGATTATCGCCCCCACCACCCTACATATACTAATTAGCAGTTATATCGGAGCACGTTCTATGTATGTGTACAGACAGGAAACAGCCTAATCTTACCAGTAGATTTAACACACCACTCCGTTGTGCGGCTATTCCTTGTTTTTTTTTTTAGTTGACGGTGACTCTAGTCGGTTCTGTCACGTCTGAAGTTGCCGCCGTTTCTGCGCTTACCCTGGGCTCCCTGACGGTTGCGATTGGTATTTTTCTTGACACCACCAGTCTTTTCGTCCAAAGTTCTGTCGGTCAAGCCGATTTCTCTGGCTAAGCCGGTCCCGGTTTCCACGCCAAACTTCTCCACTCTGGCTAAATCCTTCTTGGCAGCCTCGGCACCAGCATCATCACCGAATTTCTCTGCTCTCTTCATCTTTTTGGTCAAGAACTCAATGGCCAATTGTTTGCGTTCATCTGCAGACAATACCTTTGGCTCCTTCTTTTCCTCGGCTTCCACTGGGGCTGGGACTTCTTTGGCTAATGCTTCAGCCACTGGAGCAGCCGGGGCAGGGACTTCGGCTGGAGTTTCAACTGGAACTTCAGCTGGAACTTCAGCAGGGGCTTCGACTGGGGCCTCCGCCGGGACAGTTTCACTGTCAGCGGCATCAAGGCGCTGGATCAATTCTTGCTTGACCCCTGCAGTGGAGAGGTTTCTGGCTTTCAAGAGTTCCTTGAGCTGAGCGACGGTTTTGGCGGAATATTCTGACATTGAGGTCTGGAGATTAGTATCGATTAGCAATCCCCGCAAGAACTAAGAGTCTTGAATTTTATCCGTTTAGTAACGGATACGAGCACAACATACCTTTGAGATTGAGTACGGTTGTTTAATTTGGTGGATTAATGGCGGCTGGGCGTATATTTGCCAACGACAGTTCGGGATCGGGGTGTGGACGTAAATAACGCGCCTTGACTCAGATTCAGAGTTTTCAGGATTTCAACACGGAGCGCTGTCCCAATCGGGATGCAGGATTAGAATTGCCCGATCGGGAGTGAACATAATTTGGACATCAGATACTCGCAAACGGCCAAGGCTGGTTTGCTTTACTGTCCTTTATTCTAATGATTGGAGATTTACTGCAATTTATTGTAACAATACGAAATTAATAGTGTTAAATAATAGGCATAAGGGAAAGAAGCGTGGTTGGTAGGTAATCCAGTAGCATCAACAGAGAGTATAAGCCTAGCGATCGTATCCTGGAGGGTGAATTTTGCATTAAAATATCCAATAGATAGTTGGTGGTTATAAATAGCTGTAAGCTTATTGTTTAGAGGGTATTTTAGTGGCATAGGTGGATAGAATATGGTCAGTAAGTCTGCATCTCAACCGAAGTAATAATTCCAAGCAGAAATCCCGAACAGAAATCCCAAGTAGACATCCCGAGCGGATATCCCAAGAAGATATCCCGGGCAGAAATCTCAAACAGAAATCTTTGGTCAAAGCCATGCCTGCCAAACTAATCTCTTTTGGGTGTTCCTCCTATGAGGAGGCTTCCAAGGAAGGCTTCTCAGGAGGAGTAGAAGGAGAGCTGGTTGGAAGAGTGGAGGGAATACCTGGGGATGTGTTGTATAAAGCATAACAAAGGACAAACACAAGAATAGCACCCAAGATGCTAACGAGGAGTCTTCTGTCGATTTTGATAAAGAGCATATTTGGCCAGTTGTATGAAAGTTAGTGAGGTTCAGATAGGCATAGACACATCAATGGAAGATAAGTTGTATCTAGTATAGTCCAAAATTCCGGGGTTTGAAATCTAGGGATCTAATATCCCATAGCACAATATTGGGGAGGACCGAAAAGGGTGTGTGGGTTTTCGTCCTGCAGCAAGCAGGAAGACGGGGCCGGAGTCGCCTTTGGTATGGGTGACTCCGATATTTACTACTAGCTAAGAGGGTTGTAATAAATTTGCTTCTCCATTATTTAATCGTGAAAATGAAGTATAATAATAGCTACATATATTACTAAGTTGTAAATTATATATCTTTGGTCTTATATATCAGCATATAAATATATATATATATATTTGAAAATCTATATTAATACAACCAGAGGATTGTTTTTTGAAAAAAAAAAAAAAAAAAAAAAAAAAAAATCCATAACTGCAGTGAACAGTTATTAATACCACATCGCCATTAAAGTGATACCGATATATCAACCATACAGACCTAACCCTAATATAGCCACAACCGTATTTGGCTACATAAACACCGTAAATCTTCAAAACCTATACATGCTTAAAACTTAAGCCTCGACTCGCCCTGACTGGCCAATACCTTCTCGGCAATCGGAGCAAACTTCACTTTCATCTTGCACTTGCCGTACAAACTCAACAAGGTCTCACCGCTCGCACGGTTCTCCTTGCTGTCCTGGGTCTCGATCAACTCGACAAAGGTCGGGTCAATGGGCACGTCGCCCAAATACTCAACGCCAAACTCAGCAGCCATCGCTTCACCGCCACCGCGGCTGAAGATATCTGTACAGTCATCGCAGTAAGGGCACACAAACCCAGCCATGTTTTCAACCACTCCAATGACCTTGAAGCCCACCTTTCTGCAGAAATTCAACTCCTTCTTCACGTCATTCACCGCCACTTGCTGGGGGGTAGTCACCACAACCGCACCATCAGGCTGGGCAAACCGTAACTCTTCGGCAATCGCAATGTGCTCGTCAGAGGTTCCAGGGGGAGTGTCAATGAGTAAATAGTCCAATTGACCCCAGTGAACGTCGTTAATGAACTGCCTGATCATGGCTGTCTTCTTCGGACCCCTCCAGACAACCGCGCTGCCTCTGTCGTTCAACAAGAAACCTAGCGACATCACAGCTAGGGAACCGTTGGGGGAGTTACTACCCAAACCAACGTGAACGGGGATCCACCCGTTCAGCGACTGGTGGACTTGTCTGTTTTCCACTCCAAAAAATCTGGGAATGGACGGGCCAGTAAGGTCAATGTCCAAGACCCCAACCTTGAACCCCTTTAGGGCCAAGGATAGCGCGAGCTGGGTGGTGATGGAGGATTTGCCCACCCCACCCTTCCCCGATAGGATCAAGAAGATGTGGGAGATCTGTGCAAGCGACTTAGGAGTCTCTGTTGGTGCTTCTGCCATGGAATAAGTGGTATATGCAAAGGAATGCTTAGATGTGACGGCTAAAGACAAGAAAGATAAGGATATGAGCTGAAACCCAAGAACAAGGGGAAATCAGTGTGACAGCGCTTGGGTGAACCGTAGCTGAATAATGGACTTTACGGTGCAGGAGATAGAGTTTACTAATCACTGCGGCTCAGAATTCTTCACGTGATGGTTGGCGAAGAAACCGAGGGTGAGATTTGGCAGCCCTTAGGATATGGATTTTTTTTTACCGATTAAGCATGACCAAATGAGGCGATTAGTATGGTAAAGGTTTATGGAACTATCCATTGAAAACTTTAAGCCCTTCTGTTTCCCGCGTTAGCCCGTCGATACTAGAGCAAGCGAATCCATGAAACCAACTCACCGGGAAGGTGTTGTGTTCACGGGTACGCTTTGACTCCAAACCTAATTATTATGTTTATAACTTCAATCACGACACGCCATTTCTTGGGAATATTCTCGAATCTCTGAACTTAGGTAGGCCCGCCAGTATCCCTGCGAGAACACTATGGTTGTAACCGAGCCGCTTCAACTGGTTACCTGACAGAAACCCGACTCCTAAATACGCTTTATGACACCTTACACGCCGTTACCTTTTGCTTTTAATAAATATACAGGAAGAAATGAAAGAGACGCCTCCAGAGGAGCCCTCGAATGCCTCGGCCTATATGGTACCGTTTCTGCGTAAGCCGTTCAAGATGGAAATCACGGACAAGTAAGACGATTGAGAGACATCCTCGCTGATGCCTACACCCCAGCGGGTGGATGCTTCACCGGTCTTGTTGGACTTGAAGCCCGCTTCGATGTAGGAAACGGCCTGGGCGTTGGAGTCAGCGCCAAGAGAGTGCTCATGGTAGTGCTTGACATCGAGCGCAACGTTGAAGGATGCACTGACGGCGTTGGTGAACGCGGAAATCGGCCCGTTACCCTTCCCAGTGCAAGTGGTTTTGATGCCATCAACCTCCAAAATCACGGTGATGGATCTGGAGGAGTCTTCGCTCTTGACCAAGTCGTAGTCAATCAACTTGAAGTAATCGTCGGAGTCCTCGCCCGAAACGACAGAGGAGGTTTCCGAGTCCTCACCGGAGTTCAGGAGGAAATACTCTTGCTTGAAGAGCTCGACCAACTCACTGTTGACCAACTCGCGGCCGTTGATCTCGGCAGCCTCCTGGACAATCTTGGAGAACGCCACCTGCAAGCCTCGAGGGAGATCCAACTCCAAGTTCTTGAGGATGACCCAGGACGAGCCACCCTTCCCGGACTGAGAGTTGACTCTGATGATGGCTTCGTACGTTCTGCCAATATCCTGTGGGTCTAACGGAAGGTATGGAATTTGCCAGTGGACCTTGGAGGAGTCGCCCGCGACCTTGACCTTTTCGTCGTGAATGGCAAACCCCTTCTTGATAGCGTCCTGGTGCGACCCAGAGAAGGCACACACCACCAACTGGCCGCCATATGGCGCTCTGGCGTGGACTGGGATCTTGTTGCACTTTTCCACCACCTCAATGACGGAGTTGATATCGCTGAAATCCAACTGAGGAGAGACCCCCTGCGTGTACAAATTGAGCGCAAGCGTCACGAGATCCACGTTACCGGTGCGCTCACCGTTTCCGAAGAGACACCCCTCAATACGGTCAGCACCGGCCAACTGGCCCAACTCGGCAGCCGCCACGGCGCAACCACGGTCGTTGTGTGGATGCAAGGAGATGCACACCTTCTCCCTCTCGGAGATTCGGGTGGAGAAGTATTCGATCTGGTCGGCGTAGATGTTTGGCGTGGACATTTCCACGGTAGCTGGGAGGTTGAAGATAATCGGGTTGTCCACACTTGGCTCCCAAGCAGCCTTGACCGCCTCGCAGATTTCGAGCGCAAAGTCCGGTCTGGTGTCGGAGAAAGTTTCTGGGGAGAACTCAAACGACCAGTGGGTGGCTTGTTGGGTCGGGTCGTCCTTGGTCAATTCACGGACCAATCTGGCAGACTTGGCTGCAAGCTCTAACGATTGCGCTTCAGACATGTTGAAAATGACGTTGCGGAAGCACGCGCTGGTCGCGAGGTAGATGTGTACTGTCGCGCGCTTCGCCCCGCGCAACGACTCCACCGTGCGTCTGATGAGTTCCTCACGGCAAGGCGACAAAACCTGGATGGAGACGTCTGCTGGTGCGTGCTCGATGGCGTAGCGGGTGAAGTCGAAGTCAATCTGCGAGGCCGATGGGAACGAGACCTCAATTTCCTTGAAGCCAACCTCCACGAGCTTGTGGAAGTACTCCTTCTTTTCCGGGATCGACATCGGGTCTGGGAGCGACTGGTTTCCGTCTCTTAAGTCGGTCGCGAGCCATCTTGGTGCGCGCTTCATCGTCTTGGACGGCCACTGGCGGTCCGGCATGTCCATCCGCGGATACGCCTTGTACTTGGTGGAGGGGTCTTGTAACATTGGCATTATGTCTTATTTTCTTCACAAACTAAATAGTGGAATGTGACTTATTGGCAAAGCAGCAACGTAGCAGGAGCGCGCTTATATATGGATCGGTTTACGTCATGACTCAGCGTAGAAGCCTGTGGAAAATTTCGATAGAGTTTGCCCATACTAGAGCGAAGACGCTCCGGTGGGGTGCGTGCAGGATAATGGAGCGGTACCGCTGGCGGTAATAGCCGAGCCCCTTAGGGGAAGGGTGCATAGTATGGGAGGGCGAGCAGCTGGGGGTATCGACGGGGCCGGTACCGGCGCGGGTCCTAAAAGCCGGCTGAGGGAAATGCCCAGGATATATACTGGTGCTACATGATTTTTTGGTAGCACCAGTGAGATGATTGGGGGGTCGGAGGTTTATATTTAGTTGCTGGTATATTAGCTGTCATCCGTGGAACAATGCTTACCGAATATATTGTGTCACCAGGGAGATTGTAATGACTGGTGGTATGATTAGGTGAGGCGCAGGATAAGGCATGTGATAAAGGGAAAACTAGGCGAGTACCGCAATGTTGTAGTGGAGCGACGTAGAGCTTTGGGAAATATTGCTTTGTGGGTAACCAAGAGTTTGGTGTGATAACTCGACCAGTGTCTTTTAATAAGTCCAGACTTTAGGACATGTATGCCTCATCTCTGGGGCCCTCCATGGCAGCGGAGAGTCCGATGTGGCACTGAAACAGAATGGGGAGTGGTTTGAGTGCTATGATTTATATGGGGAATAATTAGTATATTTAAAGCATTGCTGTTCAGTCTACAAGGCAGTCTGCTTCTCACTAATAGTGAAGGCACGTTCAGATTAGAGTCGAGGAGAGTACGGTGTGAGCCAAGACCCAATTTTGTATTTGCGTTGCTCTTACACGGGATAGCCATATGGGAAATTTGAGTACACTCATCAAAAACGCCATACCTTTCCAGTATTAAGCACAGGGAGGTAATAAAGCTACTAATGCCTTATTTGAAAAAAAATTATATCCATAGTTTGGTATCACAAAAAGTTTGGAAGAGTCAGGGATCGAACCAGAGACCTTCCGCATGCAAAGCGGACGCGCTACCAACTACGCCACACTCCCAAGAATTATGGTAGCACGCACTGTTTTCAAACCTTCTGATGGACAGACTCTCAGTGGTTGAGCGTGAAGCAATAACATCCAAGAGGAATAACAAGCGTGAGTGAAGCGAGATGGATGAGGAAGACCTTTTTCCGTGAGTGACGAGCATACAGTGATGCATATGCAGAATCAGACTGCCGACGTCACTGGTGCCTATCAAAGCTATGGGTGGTTCATAGAGACGTACTCGAAGGTGGCTATATGGATATCGCAAAATCTCTATTATATCTTTCACAATCTCTGTTTTAGCGTAAAATCCCAGTTCCATACCACCCACCATGTTTGGTCGGTTTGGAAGGAAATTTTTACCCTAAAACTGGCCCTCCCACCTATCGACCTGTAAGAGCAAGCATGAAAACTTTGAGACTACAGGTCCCAACATTCCCAGTTGGAACGGGTCAATTTTCATTGAAACACTGATGGCCCGGTCAATCCCCTTTCCAAGGACGCCGGTTGCATACCGCCTTACGCCGAGTTATTTGGCTGGAATCGTCTAGTAACATAGAGAGCCTTAGAGGCGCGTCCACAGCAGCCTGTCAGCTACAGATGATACACCCTAGGTGCTTAAGGATGCTTTTATTCGGATTTCCAATATCCGGGCGTATGCACATACTGCTCCCGGGGTCTGCATTGGGTTCAGGGGCCGCTACTTCTATGAACGACGACTCCAGTATTCCATGGTGCCAAGTTCTCGGACTTTGGGACTGGGCGACGGATTCGTCACATATTTGTATGACGTACATACAGCCCTGTGCATGCATTATTGAAATTGCTTCTCCGAGTCAGGAAAATGTAGGGCCGGGGTATTGCGTGCGTCTGCTTTCGAGTACCATAAATGTTCAGAAAAAATAGATAAAACAAACTGCAGACGGATAATATGTTTTGAACCACCCACCAGCAAAGGACCGAAGAAAAATTAAAACACGTTTGGTGGGTATCAACCGCGTGTTTCCAGCCTGGGCCCGGGTAAACCACCCGGGTAAACCACCCGGGAATTAGACATGAGCCGCACCAAAAGAAATCACCAGAGGTGGACGCCGCATCTTCGGGCCATTGGCGCGAGATGCATGCGGCGGCTGCATGTGGATATAGACAAATTTTTCACGGCAACGATGACTCTTTCTTTGTCATACATATATATATATACCAATGCGTTAGATAAGACATTTGTATACTCTAAATGACTTGCGAAATAACCAAACCTGTTTAGGCGACTCTCTTAGAACTCCCAACAATCCTCCGTCACAATGCCTCCACTGGTGAAGCAAGACCTGGGGCAGTTAACGGCCATTTCGTCCGGCACACCGTTGCCCAAGCACGACAAATACATTGCCCACGACGGCCCCGATGACATGCAGTCCTTTACCGGTGAAACCGCCAAGATTGGTGGCTGGCAGGGGTTTGTGGACTCCTTCAAACAGTACAAGACGGAGGAAATCAGCTACGACCCGAATGTCTCCGACTTGGAACGGGCGGCCATCAAGAACGCAAACTCTCCATTGTCGCGTAAATTGAAGGGGCGCCACTTGCAGATGATTGCAATCGGGTCGTCTATCGGGACCGGGTTGTTCGTCGGTAGTGGATCTGCTTTGCACACGGGTGGTCCGGGGGGTGTCTTGATCGCGTGGTTCCTCATTGGGATCATGATGTACTCTACCGTTCAGGGCTTGGGTGAGTTGGCAGTCGCCTTCCCCGTCAGCGGTGGGTTCAACACGTACGCCACACGTTTCATTGACCCGTCGATTGGGTTCGCCGTCGGCTGGAACTATTTCCTCCAGTTTGTGACCTTGATGCCGCTAGAGCTTGTGGCTGCGAGCATCACCATCCAGTACTGGAATACGACCATCAATCCAGATGTGTGGGTGTGCATCTTCTACGTGGTGGTGATTACAATCAACTTCTTCGGGGTCAAGGGCTACGGCGAGGCAGAGTTTGTGTTCTCCACCATCAAGGTCATTGCCGTCATTGGGTTCATCATCTTGGGGATCGTGTTGGCCGCTGGTGGCGCACCAAACGGCTTTAGCCCTGGTACCCAGTACTGGCACGTTCCAGGAGCCTTTGCGAACGGGTTCAAGGGCGTGGCCTCCACTTTTATCACTGCTGCCTTCAGTTTTGGCGGTACCGAATTGATCGGTCTTACAGCTGCCGAGACGCTGAACCCGAGAAAGATGTTGCCGGCGGCGATCAAGCAGGTGTTCTGGCGTATCACTTTGTTCTACTTTGTTTCCTTGACCATCATCACCTTCTTAGTGCCGTACAACAACCTGCATTTGATGGGTGCCTCCTCCGTCGACGTCACCGCCTCTCCCTTCGTGATTGCCATCGAACAGGGTGGGATCAGCGGGTTGTCTTCCGTCATGAATGCGGTTATTTTGATCTCTGTGCTTTCCGTGGGCTCCTCCTCCGTTTATGCCACCTCCAGAACCTTGGTTGGTCTCGCAGAGTTGGGCCAGGCTCCGAAGATCTGCGGGTATATCGATAGAGCTGGAAGACCGCTCGTGGCGATCATCTTGACAAATGTGTTCGGCTTGCTCGCCTTCATCGCAGCGTCTGGGAAGCAGAACGAGGTCTTTAGCTGGTTGTTGGCGATTTCCGGGTTGTCGTCGCTTTTCACCTGGATCACCATCAACTGGGCCCATTTGCGCTTCCGAAGAGCCCTCAAGGTCCAGGGTCGTTCCACCAGCGAGCTAACCTTTGTTTCACAGGCCGGGATTGTCGGTTCGCTTTTCGGATTCGGTCTCGTTATCTTGGTGTTGGTGGCGCAGTTCTGGATTGCCTTGTTTCCGTTGGGTGGTCCCTCAAGTGCCGAGAATTTCTTTGCCTCCTACTTGGGCTTCTTGATCTTGTTGTCCTGCTATTTCGGCCACAAGCTCTACACCCGCAACTGGAAGCTCCAGCACCGCGCGAGGGACATCGACATCGACACTGGTAGAAAGGTCGAGGATATCGAGCTCTTGAAGCAGGAGATTGCCGTGGAAAAGGCCGCCATGTCACAACGCCCGGTGTACTACAGGTGGTACAAGTTCTGGTGCTAGAAAATTTAGAGTGCATTAAATACTAATTATGAGAAAATACCAATTATGAGAAGGCTATAGTGGGGGAAACTGTATCTGGTATATGCTAAAGGTGTAGAGTTATCCTTTGCCAAGCCTGCCCAGATGACACCGCAGATTCAGTTTCAGCTATACCACCATACATGCCTCAGAAAACAATATCCTAACCGGCAAATCTTCAGATCTCTATATTCTGTCAAAACGCTGTAGTCTGGGGGAAGTATAAAAGACAGGGAAGCGGACGTGCTTCCACCATACTAGTATCATTAAGCCGCACACTCATGTGATCTCGTCGGCTCCCTCACTGACAGCTGTAACACAAATCGCGCCATGGTTTGCCGATGTTGCCGCGTATCACTAAATAGTTCGAGGTGATTGCATTCATACCGGGGAACACACCTAGAACAGACAATCTACGGAATATTTATACAAAAACTTCTGCACAGAAACCTAGCAGAATCTAATCCCCCCTTGACACGTTCATCAGGGCTCAACAAAAGTCCGTTACAAACCAATCGTAACTATCCATATGACAGACAGTCCCCCGCCATTACCACCGCGAGACACGGAGGCTACACAGCAAAAAGGGGTGCTGACGCCGTTACCTCTGGCGGCGAGGGAGCTCGCGCCCAAGCGCCTGTCCCGACCAGACCTTTCGCTCGATAAGCGCTTTGTCTCGCTTGATGCAGGGCTCAGTTCGCCGCTGTCGCCGGCGTTATCTCACTTTGCTCAGAACTTCTCGCGTCGCCTGTCGATGCATAGCTCCGTGACTGGCAAGACCCTGTCGTCGTTCAGCACCGGCTTCCAGCAGGAGTTGCGTGACGAATTCAACTGGTTTCTTGTCAAGCGGCAGTACGATGTGCTCGCGGCGCTCTACAGCAGTTCATCCGAGACGTGTGCGAGCGTGAAGGCAGGTGACGCGGTGTTGCGCGTGCGATTCGCAAAGCTCTGCGCGGTGGCCGAGCAACAGGGCGCGGACTGGAGCTGGTGGGAGACGCTCCTCGGAGACTACGCGCGGAAACCGGTGTTGCTCGAGATGGAACAGAACCTTAACCAACTCCAGGGTTTTCCGTGCGATGCACGCGGCGTGCTCTACCTCTCAATCCTTCGTGCAAAGTCTGCGCTTCTTGAAGATGCGTACGCGGAGATGGTGGCGAGTGGCCGCGCGTGTGACAAGAATGACGAGCTCAACATCCTTTTGGAGAACTACTCGCGCGAGCTCGCAGACTCCAAGGATGCCAAGGGACTCAAGACATTGTTGCGCTGCTTCACCATTTACACCGGCGACATTCCCAGCGCTCATGTGGTGAACGTGGCGCTCGTATTGCACGGGGCCAGCACGACCTCGGCGCTGAGCCCCGAGTCGTTAGTTGATCTCAGCGAGGCGGAGACGTTTTCCGTGTTGTTGAAGTTTGACGCCATCTACAGCGACCTCAACAAGGACGAGTTCTACTACAAGATGAGTCGCACATTGGAGGATACGCTTCCAGCGGTGTACCTCCATCTCACAGCCCAGGGTGTTATCTTGAGCTCGTTCTACAAGAAAATTCTCAGCTTTGAGTTTTTCAAGGACATGTTCACCGCGGACGTGAATAAGGAGACGGCCGGGTCGACCACCGCGCAGTTCGTCTTGCAGAATATGGATATGGTGGTACTCCAGGGTGTAGACTACTTCACCAAGTTTATTTTGCATGTGTTTACTGCCCACCAGGAGCGGATCTTGGCGTCAAATCTTAACCAGCAGACGCAGTTCTTGCATGTGGAGTTATTAAACACCGAGAACTACAGCGTCGCGTCGTCTAGCAGCGATTTCAGTGACGAAGAGCCCACGTTCTTTACCGCCACACTCTATCTGACCCCAGACTTTATCAAGTACGAGAACGAGTACAATCTTTTGAATAATAACTCGTTGAACTTGAACAACACCGAGTTGATCAACCTCAAAGAGACGAACGAGGATTTGACGTCAAAGCTCCAGGAGCTCAACTCCAAATTTGAGCACCTTAATAAGAATCACTTGGCGATCGTCCAGGAGAACCAGGAGATTCTCCAAGAGTTGGCCGCGCAGAGTGCCGATACCACGCGGTTGAGCGCGCGCCGCGATGCCTTGGCGGCGCAGGTGCAACAGTTGGGTATGAACGAGGAGATTCTCCAGACGCGAGAGCGGAACGAGAAGTTTGGAGCGGTGAACGACGAGTTGAAACAGCAGATAGAGGAGACCAAGAGAGATTTGGAGGCGAAGCGGTTGGCCGTGGAGGAGCTCCGGGCCGCAGAAACCGTTGCTTAACGGGGGGGAGAGCAATAAGAGTGAAGGCGGAGCCTGAGCGAAGCACAAGCTTGAACAAAGGAAATTAAAATGTCCAAATTGTCTAATGCCTGAATATTAATATAGATATCAAATTCGTAGATATGTAGAAAAGATGCATATTACTAAATCCGGATACGACAGCATACGCCCAAGAAATTCATGGAAACAGATTAGTATCAGCCTTTAGGCTTGAAGTACAGCTCTGCTAATAGGTGCACAATTACCAAACCACACACACAAACAAAGCAAAACAGAATGTATGGTCACCCCAAAACTCATCTGGTTAGGATATGCATGTGGGTTGAAAATCCGAAGTAGCTTTGGCGTTTAGGGCAACGGCTGTTTCCAAGCGTCTTCCCGGAAGCCCAACCGGAGATGAACTACCAACCTGGTCACATCCCTTATAGTGGATCTGTATCCATTTGTACACCTCGCTTAGCACTACCCCTTACACGCAAGTTGTGAATTACACTCCTTGCCACCGGATATACCATCTGGCCCTCGACAATCGACCGGATCTATGTCCCGCGCTCACGCGATCTGTTGGTAAGTCCCTCCTGCATACGCCTCCCCTATCCACTTGCATGCGTCTCGCAGGATGATCCGCCGAGGCTCCAGCCAGTGACGAAACGTGATTATTCACCCTCGAGCTAACCCCGCGATTGCCGCAATCTCCTCAACAACGTTCCCTACTTTCTTTTTTCCCCAGAGCACTATAAAGCATATGGGGTTTAAGGGATTCCCCAAATTGAGTTTTAAACCCAACCTGTATACCGCAATGACTAAGGCTGGATTGCTACACACAGTCTCTCGCGTGAACTTCGCGCGCTCTGCTAACATTTCAAGACTACTCTCAACCAAAGTCACAGTCAAGAATGGCAAATCGAAAGCATACGGAAGCTGGAAGGTCTACGCCCCACTTGTGTTCATGGCCGCTGGGGCCTACCTATCCTTCCATGGCGCCTTGCTCCACTCGGACGTGCAAAAGGCCCCGGTCAAGGCTGGGGTCACGATTGATGAGTTGAAGGAACACGTCACCCCTGAGTCTTGCTGGGTTGTGATCCACGGCCAGGTGTATGACGTAACAGAAATCCTTCCCATCCATCCCGGTGGTAGGCGGATCATCATGAAGTACGCGGGGAAGGATGCCACCAAGAAGTTTGACCCGCTTCATGCGCCAGATATGATCAAGAAGTTTCTTCCGGAAGATAAGCATTTGGGGCCGTTGATTGGGGAGCTACCTTATGAGGAGGAGCCAATTTCGGAGGAAGAGGAGGAGAGATTGCTCCGGGTCGAAAACATCCCACCAATCGGTCAAATGTTCAATTTATCGGACTTTGAGAGCGTGGCCAAGCAGACTTTGACTCCAGGAGCCTGGGCATACTACTCATCCGGGGCTGATGATGAAATCTCGCTCAGAGAGAACCACAACAGCTACCTGAGAATCTTCTTTCGTCCACGGGTTTTGGTGGATGTCAAGGACGTCAGCACCGCCACGACGATGCTTGGCGTCCCGACCGCGGCTCCGTTCTACATTACTGCCACAGCGTTGGCCAAGTTGGGCCACCCGGACGGTGAGTTGAGTATTGCTAGGGGAGCTGGAAACGAGAACATCATCCAGATGATCTCCACGCTTGCCTCGTGTTCCTTCGACGACATCACCGGCGCTGCGCTTCCGGGGCAGTCACAGTGGTTCCAATTGTATCTCAACCCCGACAGATCGATCTCTCGCAAGATGGTGGAGGCGTGCGAAAAGGCACCCAGCATCAAGGGGATCTTCCTCACCGTGGACGCTCCACAGTTGGGCAAACGTGAAAAAGACATGCGGTTGAAGTTTGACGACGATGCTGACGCCATTGTGAAAAAGGGCGACGGCGACAAGATCGACCGGTCGCAGGGCGCCACCAGAGCGTTATCTTCCTTCATCGATATGCAGGTGACGTGGAAGGACATTGATGCGCTTAAAAAGTCAACCAACTTACCGATCGTCATCAAGGGGATCCAGCGCTACGAGGATGTGATTCTCGCGGTTGAGCACGGGGTGGACGCTGTTGTTTTGTCCAACCATGGCGGGAGACAATTGGATTATGCGCTTTCTCCGTTGGAGGTGTTGGCTGAAACGATGCCTGAATTACGCAAGCGCCAGTTGGACGACAAAATTGAGGTTTACATCGACGGAGGGGTTAGAAGAGGTACAGATGTGATTAAGGCTCTCTGTTTAGGGGCCAAGGGTGTGGGTTTGGGAAGACCGTTCTTGTACGCCAACTCCAGCTACGGTGAGGACGGTGTAATCAGGGCCATCCAGGTTTTGAAGGAGGAAATGGATGTCGCCATGCGGTTGATGGGGGTTAACCGCATTGAAGAGTTGAATGAGAGTTTCTTGGATATGAAGGCCTTCCACGGCAGGACCCCTGTCAGAGACAGTTTGTACTATGATGCCTACGATCCGGTCATGCCTGCCAAGTTTAGAGATGAATAAGTGTCAATTTAAAAGTATGCACAGGAGAATGACGTCGGCTAAATACAATTACAAGTTCTAGAGTTGAGTCCCCCTTTTACATCCGCCAGACAGATAAAATGTCAGAAACTTCCTAAACTTGCAAATAACATTTTGAATTTTTTTTTCTTTTTAAATAAACATAAACGCGATCCCTTTCGAGGAAGCGTAGGACGATGCATCTAGCACAACAGCCGAAAACAAAAACAGAACTAACAATAAAAAAGATCGCATATAAAAAAGGAGGCGAAAGCATAGAACTTATAGGGAAAGAGAAACTCAAGACATGGAGAGTGCGCGTAGATCAACAGAGTATGAATGAAGTAAATCACTCAACAGCTCAAGCCGTTGCTCTCAATAATACCCTTCAATCTTAAGAGTTCCTTCTCCAACCATTCGTTCTTAGCGTTCAAGTCGTCACACTTATCCTCCAAAACAGACATCTTCTCCATCTTCCTAGCTCTAGACCTTCTGGCCGCCTCAGTGTTACGAGCTCTTTTCAAAGCCACTGGGTCGCCAGAGATATCTGGAGAGGCCTGGATAGGAGAGTACACCTCAGCACGAGACTGACGAGGCTTTGGAGCTTCGGCGTGACTGACAGCAACGGGTATCCGGGCCACCTTCTTAGAAGACTCCGAGGCGTTGCCAATCTCAGCATCGGCACCTGATCTCTTCAAAGACTGGAACGGGTTGATGGTTTCCAACTTGACATGCACCGGTGGCTCCATTGCTGCGACGGAAGAGGTTCTTTCTTCCTTGAACAAGGAGTTCCAGTGTTTGTCATCGGACTCCACACTCTCGTGCATGAAGGAAAAGTCACCAAACATTGGTTCGTCGTCCGGCATGTTAGGGGTGGAGAAAACCGAGTCGATGACAGAGGAGTGGATCTCAACAGAACTCATGCCGAGGGAACCATCTGTGAATCCACCGTCGAACGACAATGGAGAGTACAAGATGTCCGAAGGCAACTGAGCGCTCAACTCGTCGCGGGAAGTGGCCATGACGTTGGCACAGGCGTTCATCACGAGCGGTGGCTGAGCTTGCTGGATCTCAAAGGTGTCAAAGACAGACTCGCCCAAAATTAAAGGGGCGGCATCAACGGCGGTAGCCAAAGAAGAGGAGTGGGCGCCACCGAAGGAAGTGGAGTCCAAGAAGGACTCAAACAACGGATCGTGGGACATAGCGGTACTGTTCATGGTAGTAGAGGTTGGGTTCATTGAGGTAATGTTAGAAGTAGCAGCAGACATATTCAGGGATATAAAAATAGATTGGGAATTCAAGGGGGGGATAGGGATAATTAACTTTCTAGGGATAGAGGAGTAGTAACGGGGGACGCCATAGTGGACGGTTTAACAAGGTTCAAGTTTCAGGGGGACATTTTGAAGAGGGGGTTTTTATATAAAAACAACAATTTTGAGTTATTTTTCCGGGTTATTTTATGTGAATAAAAGGATAAACGCGAAATAATTTGTATCTTTGGAAGATGGTAAATTTAGGCAGACATTTTGTCTAGATTTTAATATAGGCAAAAGGGGACGTGTGGGTAAATTTAAAAGCGGGGGCAAGCAAAAGCAAGAAGAAAGACTGGAGGGTTGTAATTTGGGAAAATTGAAGTTGTTATTGGGGAAAGAAAAGAGAAAAGCGAAGGGACTTTAGATCTGACTTACGGGGGGTGCGTATGCTTTTATAATTCCGAGCGGTTAGCGCGAAAATTTCACGCGCATGGCTTGAAAATTTTTGCGCATCCCCGCGAATGATGCACTTTTCTCATTGGCTGTGGAACCTGCGGGTAGCCCAAATCTGCACTCCTGCAAGAGGGTAATTTCCAGCACGAAGCATGTGCAACTAAAAAGGAGCTATGTAAACACGTTAATGACTCATAGGATAACATTAGTCACGCGCGATTTGTAATCAGCTTAGCGGGTAGTCCGTTTTGGATATTAGGATTAGTCGAGGTGCTAGTGTTAGAAGGGGGGTATTTTTTCTTTGACTGAGTAAGGATAGATAGGAAATGTTCAAGTCACGCCAACACATCATCTGAACATCCTACCGTTATTCTTGAGTGTGTGTCTCGGAGTAGATCGGCACGACTGGCCGACATACCGCCGTTAACGGGGCGAAAATCAGTCCTGCGCCGCGCCATTCGGGCAATGCATGTAGGCCAGCTAATTAGGAACGCAGAGCTGGATCGGAGTCAACCCGCCGGAGCTCTAGGTGTTACCTGCTGTATGTATTTGTTATGGATAGGGCTGTACGGGCATCGAGCTAAGGGTGCTTACGTCTGCCATAGAAGGAGAGTTGTGATGTCGTATCCAGTGAATCAAACCAACTATTTAACTTTTACTAAACTTCCCCGTGTTGCCTTTCGAGGGGTTGACAAGATATGAAGCCGCATCTAAAGCTTTGTGAAACTGTGTGGTGAAGAAATCCAACCTCTGCTTCTGTATGGCGGCTTGGTTTGGGTAGCAATAGCGTAAGAACTGTCTAATTTCAGATAATACTCGCATCTAATTAAAAAAAAAAAAAAAAAAATCCCCCGGACTGTACTTTGAGGCTGAAGTCGTATTTCGCCGCGACTCTTGGCCAAGTGATAACGATTAGCAAAGTGTACGATTTAGTTAGGTGAAGTTTTAAGTAATGCTTTGTATCCTCACCCATAGGGTGGACGTTCCCACGCAACGCACTAAACTGAAATGTATCCTGGTTTGATTTAATTAAATCACAGAATATGACGCATTGGGATCTGCATAACCATCGTATACCCCTTATCGTATTTGTAGGCGACATCCCATGTACACGCTGCTGAAATGCCAAATGGCCCAGAAACCGTGAAGCAGCAATTCGGTAGCCGTGAGACACTTAGACCTTTCGTGGTGCGGCTTGGATCTGTTACCGTCCGTAAGTTGTTGAAAACTCTGAGACTGCTAAAATTTCGCGTATATTTTGCCCAAAATTTGTGCGAAATAATCGCTAGATCACTAGCGGTGTAATTCCAAGATTCCACAATATTATTCATTGGTTTATTACAACGGACTTTTGAACTCTGTCTATTCGCTCCACTAGGCCGTTTTAAACCCACGGACTGGAGTTTGATCTAAATCACTTGGTAAAACTAGTCTTAGCCAGGACGATTCGACTTACATGGCATGTGCTTTGAACGCCTCGAAAAAACGCGATCTAGTTATCCCAGCACGTGCATGATGAAACATGCATACGCATAGGTTATTGCCAACAGGTCACACTGGGATCCATAGGCAGAGAACACTCCCCGACCATGCACAGGTGTTTAGTCCAGGATACTTGGGTCAGACCTAAAGGCAATGTCATCGATTTGCCTTGTGCCTAAACAATTACATCAATAGAACCTAGCTGCGTTGTCGATCAATCGGAAAATTACCATTTCAATCCCCCCCATCGTAGCTGACTCCCCGTTTATCCTCCGTTGTAAAAGAACCAGCTCAGAGCACTCTGGCAACGTTCTTCTACCCCCATGGTCAGTGATAGTACAGATGATGTTTGCAACGCACGAATATATTCTACATCGGGAAATAATCTTCAATTTGATCCAGGGCCTATCCCTCTTAATGAGGGAGGCGTCCGCCTGCAGCATGCTTCTCGCTAGCAATCTACTCATGCGTGCCGCCTCGTCACTGACGCAAGCATGTTCTAGAGGACAACTCCTATATTGTGGGAGATTACAGGCAGCGTAGACCTAGGGATTTTCTGGTGTATCCACTACATGGCACACATTCATCAGGCACCTTGAGACCGCCGGTGCATATGCATACTCTGGGGTACCCCCTGTCACCTGGCGGTAGCCGCCTAGGAAACTACTGTAGCTGAGGTTCCGCACCAAGTGGGCCAGTACGCCCCCAGCTAGCGCCTTTTCACCGTGTAAAGCCCTCATATCAGTATGCCTTCGCACCGATGAATGGAGAGGCATATAATCGATCCACGTCTTATGCAAGTATATAAGCTGGTAGAGATCCGCAGGCATAAATCGCACGATTACCACTCCCTATTAAAAGCACTACATACTGCCAGCTACGTCTAATCACGCAATATCCCATTTAGATTCTATATAGACAGCATCCCTTTCGCATAATGCTTTCCGGCACCGGCTACAAAAACAGAAACTTGACCACGTCTCCCGGACGAATGCCTCTGGCTACCACCAGAAGATCCAATATTTCCAAGGGTTTGAGCGACACTGCTTCAGCATTGTTTGACCGCGAAAACACGCCAGCCATCCTGTATGACGAGTCGTCGCTCACATCTACCGAAGAGGAGAGCCTCGGTCCTGAGTACAACTCCAAAAAGGCCGTCAGAAGCACGACGCAGCGCTTGACCAAAGTGGAGTTGGTGTTGACCCCAGAGGAAATCCGCATTCTTAGGGCCTCCTGGTCCCTGAACGTCACCGACACCGAGGGCTCTGACAATTCCAGCAAGCCAGACACCATTGTAAGACCATCTTCCACCATGTTTGCTTCCACCTACTTCTGGAGACAGGTCTACGAGACCTTGTTGGAGACCAACCCGGAGTTGGAAAGGGTGATCCCTTCGATCCAGCACCAGACCACCTCGTTCGCCGGGATCATGTACACCGCCATCAACAATTTGGAAAACCTATCTGCGATGGACGAGTTCATGGGCAACTTGGGGCGCAGACACGGGAGGGTCTTCAACGTGCAGCCTGCCTACTTTAAGGCTATGGGTGTTGCGCTTATCGAGACCTTCCAGGATCGTTACGGTGAGTCCTTTACCAACGAGATTTCCTCCTTGTGGGCCAGATTATATTGCTTCTTGGCCAACTCGTTGATCCAGGCTTCGTACTATGATCCGGTTTTGTCCCAAGACTTGTTGATCTTCCCAACGTTGTTGAAAAGAGAGTCCACCATGGCTCTGGGAAGCACCGAAATGTTGCACGAGTCCGAGGAAGAACGCGAAAGCGATGATATTGTGAATGTTGCGATGGATGAGTTCACTCAGCGCAAGGCTAGTTCCTACGACAATAAACTGAGCGATATCATGTCCTCGTACGGAAGTCAGACCAAGAGGTTGGGCTCCTTCGCTTCGAGACTTTTCAAGCACAGAACAACGGCCGGTCCTGTCCCTCAGAGAACCGGTTAGACGGCAAGACATTGGTAACAGGCATGGTGCTGTCTGCTGACCTTTTGCACATTGGCTATATATCTTATCGCGTGCTAGCCACACGATTCATTCCTCTTTTTCGGTTTTTGGGTTCTTTCAACTTATACACATTTTACGCTTTTACGTTTGTAGTTTGACGGAGGATCAGACAGCAGAGCTGGGGTTGGTGAGATTGGACTATAATCCAGCTCCACGTCTAAAATCGCATGTATGATGAAAGAGAATAAGTTTTAGAGATAACAAGTTTTAGAGAGCCATGGATTTAGCCCTCAATATTCATGACTCAAGGAATCTGAGGACGGGGACAAACATAACTCCTCCAGTTCAGCCATGAAATTCTTTTTTCGTCTTTCCGATACGGCTTCAATGAGGCGCATCTCATTTCGAGCCAACACTACCCAAAAAAACATCAGGCTGAGACAAGTCTTCTCTGCCGCAAAACGAGCATATCCTGCATCCACCTACACCATCTATTTGGAGGGAACAGAAACCGTAAAACAAAGCGAGACAAGCGATAAGGGCACTTCCAATCCAGGAAATCTTTTAGAGGAAAAGTACTTGGAGCTACACTATAAACTGGTTATACCCGTCTACCAGTACACATACATGGCAATAACAGAGTAATACCTTTGAAGACCACCTGCACCTTGTTTGCATCCGAAGCCGATCACCACTTTTAAATACCAATGAGATATGTTCCACTCCACAGAACGACAGGTTTTGCAGAATAACAAAACCTACCCCAAACGGTCAAAGAACCAGTGGGAGATACCGCCCCCCGCTGCTTTCCGGCTTAAGCAAATCTTGAAAAAAGACCTTTCGGAGGAAAACAACAATGTCCGCGAGGGGTTTGCCAATGTCAGCACCAACTACCGGAAGGATCTTACGGAGGCGTTAGAAGCCCATGGAGCGACCCAGGACGTGATATGCGATACAACCGGAAAGATAATCACCCGAATGAAGGTCATAAATCGCAAGGTTCTGCAGTTGGGCAGTGCACAGCAGCGGAACGTCATGATGCTCGACCGCAGCTTGTGCGACTTGGACGAGGAGCTCGCTAAAACGCTTCTGAACATTCAGAGCGTGGTTGTGTGTCTCCACACACTCGAAGCTGAGTTGGGGCCCGAGGATAGGTTGGGCGTGAGGGGCTCGTTACACAAACAGCAGTTTCCGAAGCTCCATAGGTTAATGATGAAGCAGCACCCCGCAGCAGAGCCTAACGACGAGGAGGCGGAGCTGGATGTATCATTTGCTATGGATGACACTATGAATCGCGAGTTGGAAGACGAGGTGCGAATGCGAATTGAAAGACATGGGAGCGAAACAGAAATACTGGGGCATGGGAGTGACGCGGAAATGAGGTCCAATGAGATTCAAACTACGAAGGGGAATTTTGCCGACGTATCTCAGAGCATCCTGGATACACTCAAAGGTGAACTGGGTTTATCTGAATATAATGAGTCACATCCTGAAGCTACGCGGGATATTGCAGAGCATACGACTCATTCTAAGGGCAGCTTGATTCCTCCGGAGACTGTCGTCTATGCTGAGACTGATAGCATCACCAATCCCGAAACAGTCCCATTGGAAGAAAATGCCAATGACTCAACGGCTGTTGAGCTCGTATCAGTTTTGAATATTCCTAGTCTTGTAGCTCCTCCTGAGGATGCCCCAGCCGTCCTTGAAGGCATCTCCGACGCCTTTCTGACTGGATTATATCCTACAAAACCGCATGCAACCGACAAGGAGCTGGAAAAAGGAGAGGAAATGAATGTGTTCACTCCACCCAACATATTGCCTTCCAGTGACCTGGAAACCGATGCAGATGCCTGTAGCATCCGTACGTTGAACAAACTGGATGCATTTACGATGATATTTTCTGCTTCGCCGCCCGTCTCTAGCGTAGCCTCCACCGATTTGGAGCCTGGAACCACAACCACCGCGACCTCGACAAAAAACATTAGCATAGCTTTTGAAGGGCTAAGCAAAACCGTTGATACCACTTTAGAGGCAGAGACCAAACGTTCAGAGGAACCCGCTCAATCCGAGACGGAACGTAAAATTGTCACCCGGGCATCCGAGCATTCAGTCCGGACAAAACCAGCTCTGCAGAAAGAATGTACCCTGGCTGTCGAGCCACCTTCGCCGTATTTGTCCCCTGACGAAACTACACCAAAACTAGCACCTATTGATACCGATGTCCCCATGGCATCCATCGATCTCATCCCTGCCTTCGACCTCGAGGGCTCACTCAACCTGTACCGGATGTACCAAGAAAAGCAAAAGCACGATGTATTAACCTCATCAGTGTTCAAAAACCCTGTTGCTATGGTTAACAGTAAGGCTGGCCATTCTACCAAAGGTGATGCCACGTTTGCGTTCAACGATACAATCTCCGAGATTAGCCAGTCCAGTGACGATGCGCCTGAGTACGGCGCGCTGGACCATTCCAGTGACTATCTCTTAAAAGCATCACCCACTGTGGTGAGCACTCCTGTTATGGCATCCAACAACCAAGCGAGTGGCTCTAGCTGGCTTAATGCTCGTTTGATGGGTAGCCTGCAACCTGCTCGTGAGGGAACGGTTATTCCTTCCAGGATTATTGTGAAGGATTTGTTCAGCCGGTATAACGCCGCTCTGGAAATAGTGGACCACCAGTCTACAAGGCCCACCACCTCCCACGATACCCCTAATAGTGCAGACTTAGCGTCAGATCACGGTGGCAGTACCGGCCCACTATTTTCGAAAAATTTTAGTGTCAAGAGAAAGGCGAGTGTCGCGTCTGCAATTTCGACCACCACGATAGACGGCGGGATACTGTGTTCGGCTGACAGCTCCATTGCGGAGAGCTTTGCTTCTATATCCAGGGTCCTGTCTGATTTCTCACATGGCCTAGACACCAGCTCGTTGATAGCCAACTTGAGTTCACTTGGCTCCGCTCCAGGTGTTGCCGGTAGAGGCCATGACGAGAGATCAAGTTCTCCGGGCGTGAGAGATTTTCCGGCTCCTGACACCCTTTCCGTCGTAAAACACCGGCAGAAGGTGAGACAGCATTCTAACGTGACGACTGCCTCGGCGAGATCTTTTGGTTCGGCATCGTCTCGTGCGTCTCTGGCGGGCAGTGATTTTGCCGAGAGCCTGCGGTTAGTATTGGGGCTGCGGGCTTCTGGGGCGCTGCCTAATGTGGCCAATCTTGAAAAAGTGTTGAAGCCATAACAGGTGGAATGCCACTAGAGATACAGGTGGAAAGCCACTAGAGATACAGATTTGTATAAAACCATTGGTTGATGTATAGCAACGCTGCATTTAGTTTACGCCTAATTACCAGCCACATTGTAAATCCACGTCCCTAAAGATGTAAGGCACATAGTAGAGATCTGTGAAGCCGGAACGGTTATGCTACATGGCAAGTTTCATAGCAAATATTATACAAGTCACACGAATTCTAATATACACAAGAGCAGCGCGGAACATAAAATAAAAACCAAACATGACATTCCGCCTAAGCTCTTTCCTCAATTTAACGACCATAATACTTCAATTCGGCCCAACGGGTCGCGTTGTAAGCAACAAAGGCAAAACAGGCGCCCAACTCAAAACCAATGTCACCACCGAATTCACCAATCTTTTTGGCAATGACACCGGTGTACCAAACCTGGCCCATACCCAAGACACAGCCAACAACACCGCAGCAGAAGGCAAAGGTACCGGCGATACCGAGGGGTAATCTATCCCACTGGTTGTAGTCGGTTGGGTCGTAGTTAGCAAAGCCCTTACGGTAGATGACGTGTTCAGAGTAGGCAATGGCCTGGTAGATGGCCAAGTAGTAGGCAATCAAGTTCATGAAGTTAGACATGACGTCGGAAAAGTGGTAGTAGGCTGGGATACAGATGGCCAAGGTGACGAAGTTACCACAAATGGTCCAGACCACTCTTGGAACCTTTTCGAAGGACGAGTGGAAAGACTGGGCAGAAAGACCGAGGGAGTACATGTTTGGAATGTTGTTGGCCACAGTGGACATGGCAAGCAAAACACAGACAAACTCGCCAAATTTCCCCAAGGAGTCTTCGACCAAAATAGCGAAAATCAAACCACCGATGGACTGGGTGTCGTACAACTCTTTCCAGCGGGCGCTGGTGTCGATACCCATGACACAGGCGGCACCCAAAATCATGCAGAACCAAGTTGGGATCAAGCACCCGAGAACGACGGAGACGAAAATCTTGAGAGAGCTGGTGTTCTTAGGCATATAGACGGTGTAATCAGCGGCATAGGTGGTCCAGCCGGTAGCGAAACCGAAAATGGCACCGCCGAACGAGAGCACACCACCGGCAGTGGTGGGACCCGAGGTCCATTCACCCTGGGTAAAGTTGCCAGAAATCTTCATGCGCGCAAGGACAATCAAGAAGGAGAAAAGATTTGGCACCCAGGACCACTTTTCGTACATGTGAATAACATTGTAGCCAAAGAAGGTGACAATGATGGTACAGACGACAAGAATCAAACAACCGGCCCAAGGTGGTAACACACCGCCGTTGATGGAGTGCAACAACTGGGCGGAAACCATGATGTTAACGGCACCCCAACCAACACAGGCAATCACATTGATGAAGGCAAAGATACGGGCGGTGAAGTTACCAACAAGAAAACGAGACAAGATCAACTGTCTCAACCCAAACTTGGCCCCGAAAACAGAGAAAAGAGCAACTGGAATAACCCCCAAGATCGAGAAGAAGACAATGGTAAGACAACTGGTCCCGAAGTTCAAGTCCCAGATACCGTGACCCAACGCACCGAGAGAGAAGGTGGCAATGACAAAGTTGGCGGAAAACCACATGGATGCCGCGGTCCAGATCGAAGAATCGATCTTTTCCTCGTCAGGGACGATTTCAACGCCTCTAGTTTCGGCGTGGAACATCTGAGCGACTCTGTCATTGAAAGTGAGTCTGGTCTCGGTGGCAGTAGTGGCATTCACTTCGACGGAAGTCGAATCATTTTCGTACTGGTACGAATTTGGGAGATCCGTCTTTTCGGGGATATACTGTTTCTCCAAATCAGACATGGTGCGGGGATGTGAAAAAATTTGGCGCGATAAAATTCACGAGGCAGTGACTCTAAGAGGCAAAGGCAATCGTTTGGAGGGAAAAGGTACCAGCAGGAAATGGAAAATGTGACAGGTTGAGCTGGCTGGCAGCGAGAGAAAGAAATGAGTACTGATACGCGTTATATACTAAATGCAGATGGCTTGGTGCAATTTAGAAAGTTGACTCTTATCTCTCAAAATTAATTAGCATGGGACCTCAGTCAGGCTTAAAATTTTTACTCCGCGATACCAGCCTGATGTATGGTCGGACATTTCTTTTCACATGCGAGAATTGCTTTTTTTTTCTTACGGCTCTGCATTGTGCAGCACCAAATCAGCTGGAACAAGCATTGAAAAACGGTCTTCAGTTTTCCGCCGAAGCTTCTGCCGCACGCAGAAACCTTGCTTACTGATAAAGGCACCAACCAAGACAAGTAACCCCGATATAACAATAGCTCCGAGACATTGGATAGAGTGTGTGAAACTCAAGCCTCAGAACTTCCGGAGGAGAGGTCTGGCTGCATGGACAAAAAGTTAAAGCAGGCATTGCACCTGACTGGCTGCCATGCTCAAGGTGTTGTTTTACCCTTTGTATTACGCGCCGCAGATGGGACACGAGGCTATAGAGATTAGTGGCAGCTTCTCCGTTAGAGCCATAGATGGGGATATGATAGGCATGGATTTAGGTATATATAGTTCCGATGGGATTGCTATCGATGAAGAAGCCCGCGGGACTGCTCGTCTAACCGCCCGCGGCTAGATAACTGGGGTAAGGTTTCATTTAGAGGATCTTGGCTTAGACGATGGTCCAAGACACTCTGTTCTCCACCTCTTCCTATGGGTTTGATCTATCACTATCACTAGCGTTTCGCAGATCACCGAGTGGTAGAATTGCGGCGGCAACATCGCAATGTTCCGTCCAAGGTTTGGAAGCGAAGCCCTCACTATCAAAGTGATCTGACAACACCGAGTGAGCTAAGTCGTTTTAGATAGCACTCCTGGGCCAAGCCAAGTGGAGGCTAGTGCCACCCGAACCTGAAGCTCGGGGAGATACGGCCTCATAAAAATGACAGCAGTCCCTACATGCCAGGTAAAGCAGTCCATATGACTTAGCTATCGGTTTTCATGCTTAGCCGCGTCATTTACTTCTGTAGTCCAACGTTTCTGGAAGCTCTTTAAACCAATCAATGTGCTATTCAATAGCAACGTGGGCATTTTATCACGTTTCCCTTCGTCCCAGGCTTCAAAAAAAAAAAAAGGTGTGAACCCGTACGAGGCACTGATGACAGCCATTCAAGTCCCAAAATATCGACTCTGGTTCCGTAGTCACGTGGTTGTTTAGGAGATCTGTCGAGAGCTGGATTTCGAAATGTGACACGATCCCGCGGATACGCGCCTAGATACGGCGATGGGCCGCGGAACTATGTGAAGATAACGCATGGCAGTTGTTGTTTCCGGCAGTACATGCAAATGTACCGCAGGAGATGGCATGGTAATCGTTGTCTGAGTTTCACTGAGAAAAAGCGGCCTATACAAATTTTGCATGCTTCTGCAGGCGGCCGATCTGGAAAATATCACTTGCGTCAACAGGGTCAGCTTTGACATGCATAACTGCAACTTGCTGTCTTTACGGGTCACATCCGCAGAAGCGGTGAAGGCTACCGGCTATTTGCCGGAAGGGGGAGTTTATCACCTTGACTGCTAATTTATATAATAAAAAAAACTAAATTTAGCCGGTTTAAAGTAGATGAATGCCGCAGACTGAGCTGGGGCTAACCTAAAGCTTTCAACCCTGGAGAAAGAAAATTGCGTGTGATTTTTGAAATTGTCAGACACCAGAAGATGCTCTTGCAGCCGCTTTTTTCTTGTCTCAGGGCTTCTGGCGCTATCGGTGGCATGACTGAAAGATGGACTCTCTTTTTACATTTTAATGATATGGCTTGTTGTCTCCACGGGTTATGCTCCTTTGGGACGGTAGCCAGGAAATGATGAATAGAAAATTAGCAGCAATCAAACTATCCCCATGATGGTAGGTTGGTTTGTCTTCGAAGCATGTATATGGTTCATTTCGAGGGTTTGATGGCGCGCTATTACTCCAGTGCTATCAGAAAACAAATTGAAGCTTGGGCCTTCGTCCCACCAGGTTATCAGCCCCCTAATGACGGAAACATTTGAGCAGAGGTGAAATAGTTTATAAGCAGTAAATCTCCCCTTATGGTGCTTAAATCTGGTCTTTCAACTGGGATTTCTAAGTCGGTTATAAAAGTGTCGGTGGTGTATATCAACCTGGAAGGCTTGATACGCATGTGAGGGACGGCTGGGAGTACTACAGAGACGATACGTCAATTATGGATTAATTTACCCTCTGAATATGGACTTTGAAATTCGGCTATGCATTAGAAACAGCTTATTTTGGGTCTTGGTAAACAGTTGGATCCCACCCCGAAATCTCATGGGAATCCTTGTCCAAGGTTTTGCGAGCCTCATCGGTAAACTCCCAATCGAAAACGTCCAAGTTTGACGCAATTCTACCTGCAGTTACGGTCTTTGGTAATGGAATGAAACCTTGTTCCAACGACCATCTGATTAAAGTCTGTGCCGGGCTGATAGTCTTACCGGCGTTCTTAGATAACTCGGCGGAAACCTGAGCCAACTCTGG
>NW_017566847.1:426575-428161 GCF_001661335.1 Babjeviella inositovora NRRL Y-12698 | reverse complement strand
GCCTTAAGGGCTTCGCTGACGATAGACAAGGCTTCTCCTGCAGGAGTCTGGTACACACCAAAGCCAATAGCCGGGATGGAGACACCGTTGGATAATTTGCGGAGGGATTGAGCGGTCAATTTTGAGGTCATAGTTGTAGAAGGTGTAATATTGCAGTTTCTGGAAATTGGGATACAATTGGTGTAGTAGAATCCGAGATATTTCACTTACTGGGCTCGGGGGGGCGGGACCCTTATATAGGATCCCACAGAATGTAGCAACCCCACTTGAAAAAAGCCGGCCTCAAGCACGTGGAGCACCGCGCCACTGTCAGGTTTGCTCGAAAGACCTAAGCCGCAGCGGGCCACAATTAGTGTGACAAGCTTTAGGATTAGTAATCCACTGTAGACTGCGTCCCACGGTTAGGGCTCTGACGCCAGTACCGTAGTTATTTTGAAATATTACTGTGTATTGGGGCTAAACTTTATAGTCTAAGGCTCTGAGCAACTTCAGAACGACAAATTGAGCCATTAAATGCCTATATACAGTTAGGTTTGCCAAAGAGCTGCGTTGAGTCTGTTGGCATATTAGGTGATGCCTAGGTATGATATGCCCATTTTATAGTTTGATAAACCTATTTTATAGTGTGATTTATAGGCCCCGGAATCGAGGAAAGCGTCAATGACAAATATTAGATAGATATAAAGATATAACCTACACAGTGTTGGATAGTCCGCACAGGGTATGGAGCTCGCTTATTTCGGGTCCTCGTAAGCGGTTGGATCACGGCCCTGCCAAGTCAAAACTTCGTGAGTGTCCTTTTCCAATACCTTACGGGCCTCTTCGGTCAACTTCCAGTCGAAAACATCCAAGTTTTCGGCAATTCTGCTCACAGTTGCAGTCTTCGGTAATGGAATGTAGCCTTGCTCCAACGACCATCTGATCAACACCTGTGCCGGTCCAATGGTCTTACCCGCTTTCTTTGACACCTCAGAGGCCACCTGGACCAATTCTGGGTCGGTGAGTTTCTTACCCTGAGTGATAGGAGAGTATGCCTCGATCAAAATATCGTGCTTGGCCGCAAAGGCTGCAATGTCCTTTCTGGGCAACCATGGGTGGGCCTCCACCTGGTTAACCACCGGCTTCACAACCAATCCGTCCCACGCGAGCAACTCCTCCAAGTGCTTGACCCCGTAATTGGACACACCGATAGACTTGACAGATCCCAGAGCAACAGCTTCCTGTAACGCCTTCCACGTTCCTAGTCTTTTCTCTTTGTCAGAAATTGGACTGTGAACCAAAATCAAGTCGATATATCCAATCAACTTCTCAACCTTCAGTAACGACTTCTGGATTGCTGCTTTGGTGGCCTCGTAGCCGTGGTCTTCGTTCCGGATCTTGGTGGTGTAGTACACCTCCGATCTATGGACGGAGAGGTTAGCCTTCAAAAAATCGGCAATACCCTCACCGGCTTCTTCTTCATTTCCGTAGCTAGAAGCCGAATCAATTAAGCGGTATCCGGCCTTAAGGGCTTCGCTGACGATAGACAAGGCTTCTCCTGCAGGAGTCTGGTACACACCAAAGCCAATAGCCGGGATGGAGACACC